>NW_027477887.1:0-52289 GCF_051020955.1 Megalopta genalis
TAAGCTTACTACTTCGCATTGATTTGAAGTTAAATCATGTATTTCCAATCGATTTGTAGATAACTATTTTGATTCGCATGCAGTTGAAGCTAAATCGTGTCTATCACAAGTATTTGAAGCTAAACCATTTGTTTCGCATGGATTTGAAGCTAAGCCTTCTACTTCGCATTGATTTGAAGTTAAATCATGTGTTACGCTTGGATTTGAAGCTCACTCGATTGTTTCGTCTGCATTTGAAGCTATATCACTTATATGTGCAACTGTTTGAAGCTAAATCATTCGTTTCGCATGGATTTGAAGCTAAGCCTTCCACTTCGCATTGATATGAAGCTGAATAGTGCGTTTCGCTTGGATTTGATGCTAACTAGTTCGTTTCGCATGCAGTTGAATCTTATTCATGCATATCACAAGTATTTGAAGCTGAAACATTTGTTTCGCATGAATATTAAGCTAAATCTTGTGTTTCGCTTGGATTTGAAGCTAACTCGTTTGTATCGCATGCAGTTGAATCTAAATCATGAATAACAAAAGTATTTGAAGCTAAACCATTTGTTTCGCATGGATTTGAAGCTTACTTGCTTGTTTCGCATGCAGTTGAAGGTAAATCATGTACATCACAAGTATTTGAAGCTAAAACATTTGTTTCGCATGAATTTGAGAATAAGCCATCTAATTCGCTTTGATTTGAATCTAAATCATTTGTTTCGCATGGATTCGAAGATCAGTCTTCTACTTCGCATTGATTTGAAGTTAAATCATGCGTTTCCCTGGGATTTGAAGCTAACTCGTTTGACTCGCATGCAGTTGTCTCTAAATCGTGTTTATCACAAGTATTTGAAGCTAAACCATTTGTTTCGCATGGATTTGAAGCTAAGCCTTCTACTTCGCATTGATTTGAAGCTGACTCATGTGTTTCCCATGGATTTGAAGCTAACTCGTTTGTTTCGCCTGCATTTGAAGCTATTTCATTTAAACCGCAATTATTTGAAGGTAAATCATTTGTTTCGCATGGATTTGAAGCTTAGCCTTCTACTTCGCATTGATTTGAAGTTAAATCATGTGTTTCCCTTCGATTTGAAGGTAAGCCTTCTACTTCGCATTGATTTGAAGCTAACTCATTTGATTCGCATGGATTTGAAGCTTACTCGATTGTTTCGCCTGCATTTGAGACTACTTTATTTATATCGGAAGCATTTGAAGTTAAATCATGTGTTTCGCATGGATTTGAAGCTAACTCGTTTGTTTCGCATTGAGTTGAAGCTAAATTATCAATATCACAAGTTTTTGAAATTAAACCATTTGCTTCGCATTGATTTGAAGCTAAGCTTACTACTTCGCATTGATTTGAAGTTAAATCATGTATTTCCAATCGATTTGTAGATAACTATTTTGATTCGCATGCAGTTGAAGCTAAATCGTGTCTATCACAAGTATTTGAAGCTAAACCATTTGTTTCGCATGGATTTGAAGCTAAGCCTTCTACTTCGCATTGATTTGAAGTTAAATCATGTGTTACGCTTGGATTTGAAGCTCACTCGATTGTTTCGTCTGCATTTGAAGCTATATCACTTATATGTGCAACTGTTTGAAGCTAAATCATTCGTTTCGCATGGATTTGAAGCTAAGCCTTCCACTTCGCATTGATATGAAGCTGAATAGTGCGTTTCGCTTGGATTTGATGCTAACTAGTTCGTTTCGCATGCAGTTGAATCTTATTCATGCATATCACAAGTATTTGAAGCTGAAACATTTGTTTCGCATGAATATTAAGCTAAATCTTGTGTTTCGCTTGGATTTGAAGCTAACTCGTTTGTATCGCATGCAGTTGAATCTAAATCATGAATAACAAAAGTATTTGAAGCTAAACCATTTGTTTCGCATGGATTTGAAGCTTACTTGCTTGTTTCGCATGCAGTTGAAGGTAAATCATGTACATCACAAGTATTTGAAGCTAAAACATTTGTTTCGCATGAATTTGAGAATAAGCCATCTAATTCGCTTTGATTTGAATCTAAATCATTTGTTTCGCATGGATTCGAAGATCAGTCTTCTACTTCGCATTGATTTGAAGTTAAATCATGCGTTTCCCTGGGATTTGAAGATAACTCGTTTGACTCGCATGCAGTTGTCTCTAAATCGTGTTTATCACAAGTATTTGATGCTAAACCACTTGTTTCGCATGGATTTGAAGCTAACACGTTTGTTTCTCCTGCATTTGAAGGTATTTCATTTAAACCGCAGGTATTTGAAGGTAAATCATTTGTTTCGCATGGATTTGAAGCTAAGCCTACTACATCGCACTGATTTGAAGATAAATCATGTGATTCCATTCGATTTGAAGCTAAGCCTTCTACTTCGCATTGATTTGAAGCTAACTCGTTTGTTTCGCATAGAGTTGAAGCTACATTATCAATATCACATGGTTTTGAAGTTAAATCATTTGCTTCGGATTGATTTGAAGCTAAGCGTACTACTTTGCACTGATTTGAAGTTAAATCATGTTTTTCGCTAGGATTTGAAGCTAACTCGTTTGACTCGCATGCAGTTGAAGCTAAATCATGTTCATCACAAGTATTTGTAGCTAAACCATTTGTATCGCATTGAT
Organism: Megalopta genalis; assembly: GCF_051020955.1. Taxonomy (NCBI): domain Eukaryota; kingdom Metazoa; phylum Arthropoda; class Insecta; order Hymenoptera; family Halictidae; genus Megalopta; species Megalopta genalis. Next base: position 2,606 of record NW_027477887.1, read on the forward strand.
TTGAAGCTAAGCCTACTACTTCGCATTGATTTGAAGCTGAATCATGTGTTTCGCATGGACTTCAAGCTAACGCGTTTGCTTCGCCTGCATTTGAAGCTACTTCATTTAAACCGCAAATATTTGAAGGTAAATCATTTGTTTCGCATTGATTTGAAGCAAAGCCTCCTACTTTGCTTTGATTTGAAGTTAAATCATGTGTTTTCCTGGATTTGAAGCTAACTCGTTTGATTCGCATGCAGTTGACTCTAAATCCCGTTTATCACAAGTATTTGAAGCTAAACCACATGTTTCGCATGGATTTGAAGTTAAGCCTTCTACTTCGCATTGATTTGAAGTTAAATCATGTGTTTCCCTGGGATTTGAAGCTAACTCGTTTGATTCGCATGCAGTTGACTCTAAATCGTGTTTATCACAAGTATCTGAAGCTAAACCATTTGTTTCGCATGGATTTGAAGCTAAGCCTTCTACTTCGCATTGATTTGAAGCTGACTCATGTGTTTCCCTTGGCTTTGAAGCTAACTCGTTCGATTTGCATGCAGTTGATGCTAAAACATGTTTATCACAAGTATTTGAAGCTAAATCATTTGTTTCGCATTGATTTGAAGCTAAGCCTTCTACTTCGCAATGATTTGAAGTTAAATCATGTGTTTCCCTCGGAATTCAAGCTAACTCGTTTGATTCGCATGCAGTTGAAGCTTAATCATGTTTATCACAAGTATTTGAAGCTGAAGTCATTTGTTTCGCATTGATTTGAAGCTGAGCCTACTACTTTGCATTGATTTGAAGATAAATCATGTTTTTCGCTAGGATTTGAAGCTAACTTGTTTGATTCGCATGCAGTTGTAGCCAAATCATGTTTATCACAAGTATTTGAAGCAAAACCATTTGTTTCGCATTGATTTGAAGCTAAGCCTACTACTTCGCATTGATTTGAAGCTGAAACATGTGTTTCGCATGGAGTTCAAGCTAACTTGTTTGTTTCGCCTGCATTTGAAGCTATTTCATTTAAACCGCAAGTATTTGAAGGTAAATCATTTGTTTCGCATGTATTTGAACCTGAGCCTACTACTTTGCATTGATTTGAAGTTAAATCATATTTTTCGCTAGGATTTGAAGCTAACTTGTTTGATTCGCATGCAGTTGAAGCTAAATCATGTTTATCACAAGTATTTGAAGCAAAACCATTTGTTTCGCATTGATTTGAAGCTAAGCCTACTACTTCGCATTGATTTGATGCTACATCATGTCTTTCGCATGGATTTGAAGCTAAATCATGTGATTCGCTTGGATTTGATGCTAACTCGTTTGTTTCGCATGCAGTTGTATCTAAATCATGTATATCACAAGTATTTGAAGCTAAACCATTTGTTTCGCAAGACTTTGAAGCTAAGCCTTCTACTTCGCATTGATTGGAAGTTAAATCATGTGTTACGCTTGGATTTGAAGCTCACTCGATTGTTTCGCCTGCATTTGAAGCTATATCACTTATATGTGCAACTGTTTGAAGCTAAATCATTCGTTTCGCATGGATTTGAAGCTAAGCCTTCCACTTCGCATTGATATGAAGCTGAATAGTGCGTTTCGCTTGGATTTGATGCTAACTAGTTCGTTTCGCATGCAGTTGAATCTTATTCATGCATATCACAAGTATTTGAAGCTGAAACATTTGTTTCGCATGAATATTAAGCTAAATCTTGTGTTTCGCTTGGATTTGAAGCTAACTCGTTTGTATCGCATGCAGTTGAATCTAAATCATGAATAACAAAAGTATTTGAAGCTAAACCATTTGTTTGGCATGGATTTGAAGCTTACTTGCTTGTTTCGCATGCAGTTGAAGGTAAATCATGTACATCACAAGTATTTGAAGCTAAAACATTTGTTTCGCATGAATTTGAGAATAAGCCATCTAATTCGCTTTGATTTGAATCTAAATCATTTGTTTCGCATGGATTCGAAGATCAGTCTTCTACTTCGCATTGATTTGAAGTTAAATCATGCGTTTCCCTGGGATTTGAAGCTAACTCGTTTGACTCGCATGCAGTTGTCTCTAAATCGTGTTTATCACAAGTATTTGAAGCTAAACCATTTGTTTCGCATGAATTTGAAGCTAAGCCTTCTACTTCGCATTGATTTGAAGCTAACGCATGTGTTTCCCATGAATTTGAAGCTAACTCGTTTGTTTCGCCTGCATTTGAAGGTATTTCATTTAAACCGCAGGTATTTGAAGGTAAATCATTTGTTTCGCATGGATTTGAAGCTAAGCCTCCTACTTCGCTTTAATTTGACGTTGAATCATGTGTTTTCCTGGGATTTGAAGCTAACTCGTTTGATTCGCATGCAGTTGACTCTAAATCGTGTTTATCTCAAGTATTTGAAGCTAAACCATTTGTTTCGCATGGATTTGAAGCTAAGCCTTCTACTTCGCAATGATTTGAAGTTAAATCATGTGTTTCCCTCGGAATTCAAGCTAACTCGTTTGATTCGCATGCAGTTGAAGCTTAATCATGTTTATCACAAGTATTTGAAGCTGAATCATTTGTTTCGCATGTATTTGAAGCTGCGCCTACTACTTTGCATTGATTTGAAGTTAAATCATATTTTTCGCTAGGATTTGAAGCTAACTTGTTTGATTCGCATGCAGTTGAAGCTAAATCATGTTTATCACAAGTATTTGAAGCAAAACCATTTGTTTCGCATTGATTTGAAGCTAAGCCTACTACTTCGCATTGATTTGAAGCTGAGTCATGTGTTTCGCATGGACTTCAAGCTAACTTGTTTGTTTCGCCTGCATTTGAAGCTATTTCATTTAAACCGCAAGTATTTGAAGGTAAATCATTTGTTTCGCATGTATTTGAAGCTGAGCCTACTACTTTGCATTGATTTGAAGTTAAATCATGTTTTTCGCTAGGATTTGAAGCTAACTTGTTTGATTCACATGCAGTTGAAGCTAAATCATGTTTATCACAAGTATTTGAAGCAAAACCATTTGTTTCGCATTGATTTGAAGCTAAGCCTACTACTTCGCATTGATTTGATGCTGAATCATGTGTTTCGCATGGACTTCAAGCTAACTTGTTTGTATCGCCTGCATTTGAAGTTATTTCATTTAAACCGCAGGTATTTGAAGGTAAATCATTTGTTTCGCATGGATTTGAAGCTAAGCCTCCTACTTCGCTTTGATTTGAAGTTAAATCATGTGTTTTCCTGGGATTTGAAACTAACTCGTTTGATCCGCATGCAGTTGACTCTAATCCCGTTTATCACAAGTATTTGAAGCAAAACCATTTTTTTCGCATGGATTTGAAGCTAAGCCTTCTACTTCGCATTGATTAGAAGTTAAATCATGTGTTTCCCTGGGATTTGAAGCTAACTCGTTTGATTCGCATGCAGTTGACTCTAAATCGTGTTTATCACAAGTATTTGAAGCTAAACCATTTGTTTCGCATGGATTTGAAGCTAAGCCTTCCACTTCGCATTGATTTGATGCTACATCATGTCTTTCGCATGGATTTGAAGCTAAATCATGTGATTCGCTTGGATTTGATGCTAACTCGTTTGTTTCGCATGCAGTTGTATCTAAATCATGTATATCACAAGTATTTGAAGCTAAACCATTTGTTTCGCAAGACTTTGAAGCTAAGCCTTCTACTTCGCATTGATTTGAAGTTAAATCATGTGTTACGCTTGGATTTGAAGCTCACTCGATTGTTTCGCCTGCATTTGAAGCTATATCACTTATATGTGCAACTGTTTGAAGCTAAATCATTCGTTTCGCATGGATTTGAAGCTAAGCCTTCCACTTCGCATTGATATGAAGCTGAATAGTGCGTTTCGCTTGGATTTGATGCTAACTAGTTCGTTTCGCATGCAGTTGAATCTTATTCATGCATATCACAAGTATTTGAAGCTGAAACATTTGTTTCGCATGAATATTAAGCTAAATCTTGTGTTTCGCTTGGATTTGAAGCTAACTCGTTTGTATCGCATGCAGTTGAATCTAAATCATGAATAACAAAAGTATTTGAAGCTAAACCATTTGTTTGGCATGGATTTGAAGCTTACTTGCTTGTTTCGCATGCAGTTGAAGGTAAATCATGTACATCACAAGTATTTGAAGCTAAAACATTTGTTTCGCATGAATTTGAGAATAAGCCATCTAATTCGCTTTGATTTGAATCTAAATCATTTGTTTCGCATGGATTCGAAGATCAGTCTTCTACTTCGCATTGATTTGAAGTTAAATCATGCGTTTCCCTGGGATTTGAAGCTAACTCGTTTGACTCGCATGCAGTTGTCTCTAAATCGTGTTTATCACAAGTATTTGATGCTAAACCACTTGTTTCGCATGGATTTGAAGCTAACACGTTTGTTTCTCCTGCATTTGAAGGTATTTCATTTAAACCGCAGGTATTTGAAGGTAAATCATTTGTTTCGCATGGATTTGAAGCTATGCCTACTACATCGCATTGATTTGAAGATAAATCATGTGATTCCATTCGATTTGAAGCTAAGCCTTCTACTTCGCATTGATTTGAAGCTAACTCGTTTGTTTCGCATAGAGTTGAAGCTACATTATCAATATCACATGGTTTTGAAGTTAAATCATTTGCTTCGGATTGATTTGAAGCAAAGCGTACTACTTTGCACTGATTTGAAGTTAAATCATGTTTTTCGCTAGGATTTGAAGCTAACTCGTTTGATTCGCATGCAGTTGAAGCTACTTCATTTAAACCGCAAATATTTGAAGGTAAATCATTTGTTTCGCATTGATTTGAAGCAAAGCCTCCTACTTTGCTTTGATTTGAAGTTAAATCATGTGTTTTCCTGGGATTTGAAGCTAACTCGTTTGATTCGCATGCAGTTGACTCTAAATCCCGTTTATCACAAGTATTTGAAGCTAAACCACATGTTTCGCATGGATTTGAAGTTAAGCCTTCTACTTCGCATTGATTTGAAGTTAAATCATGTGTTTCCCTGGGATTTGAAGCTAACTCGTTTGATTCGCATGCAGTTGACTCTAAATCGTGTTTATCACAAGTATCTGAAGCTAAACCATTTGTTTCGCATGGATTTGAAGCTAAGCCTTCTACTTCGCATTGATTTGAAGCTGACTCATGTGTTTCCCTTGGCTTTGAAGCTAACTCGTTCGATTTGCATGCAGTTGATGCTAAAACATGTTTATCACAAGTATTTGAAGCTAAATCATTTGTTTCGCATTGATTTGAAGCTAAGCCTTCTACTTCGCAATGATTTGAAGTTAAATCATGTGTTTCCCTCGGAATTCAAGCTAACTCGTTTGATTCGCATGCAGTTGAAGCTTAATCATGTTTATCACAAGTATTTGAAGCTGAATCATTTGTTTCGCATTGATTTGAAGCTGAGCCTACTACTTTGCATTGATTTGAAGATAAATCATGTTTTTCGCTAGGATTTGAAGCTAACTTGTTTGATTCGCATGCAGTTGTAGCCAAATCATGTTTATCACAAGTATTTGAAGCAAAACCATTTGTTTCGCATTGATTTGAAGCTAAGCCTACTACTTCGCATTGATTTGAAGCTGAATCATGTGTTTCGCATGGAGTTCAAGCTAACTTGTTTGTTTCGCCTGCATTTGAAGCTATTTCATTTAAACCGCAAGTATTTGAAGGTAAATCATTTGTTTCGCATGTATTTGAACCTGAGCCTACTACTTTGCATTGATTTGAAGTTAAATCATATTTTTCGCTAGGATTTGAAGCTAACTTGTTTGATTCGCATGCAGTTGAAGCTAAATCATGTTTATCACAAGTATTTGAAGCAAAACCATTTGTTTCGCATTGATTTGAAGCTAAGCCTACTACTTCGCATTGATTTGATGCTACATCATGTCTTTCGCATGGATTTGAAGCTAAATCATGTGATTCGCTTGGATTTGAAGCTCACTCGATTGTTTCGCCTGCATTTGAAGCTATATCACTTATATGTGCAACTGTTTGAAGCTAAATCATTCGTTTCGCATGGATTTGAAGCTAAGCCTTCCACTTCGCATTGATATGAAGCTGAATAGTGCGTTTCGCTTGGATTTGATGCTAACTAGTTCGTTTCGCATGCAGTTGAATCTTATTCATGCATATCACAAGTATTTGAAGCTGAAACATTTGTTTCGCATGAATATTAAGCTAAATCTTGTGTTTCGCTTGGATTTGAAGCTAACTCGTTTGTATCGCATGCAGTTGAATCTAAATCATGAATAACAAAAGTATTTGAAGCTAAACCATTTGTTTGGCATGGATTTGAAGCTTACTTGCTTGTTTCGCATGCAGTTGAAGGTAAATCATGTACATCACAAGTATTTGAAGCTAAAACATTTGTTTCGCATGAATTTGAGAATAAGCCATCTAATTCGCTTTGATTTGAATCTAAATCATTTGTTTCGCATGGATTCGAAGATCAGTCTTCTACTTCGCATTGATTTGAAGTTAAATCATGCGTTTCCCTGGGATTTGAAGCTAACTCGTTTGACTCGCATGCAGTTGTCTCTAAATCGTGTTTATCACAAGTATTTGATGCTAAACCACTTGTTTCGCATGGATTTGAAGCTAACACGTTTGTTTCTCCTGCATTTGAAGGTATTTCATTTAAACCGCAGGTATTTGAAGGTAAATCATTTGTTTCGCATGGATTTGAAGCTAAGCCTACTACATCGCATTGATTTGAAGATGAATCATGTGATTCCATTCGATTTGAAGCTAAGCCTTCTACTTCGCATTGATTTGAAGCTAACTCGTTTGTTTCGCATAGAGTTGAAGCTACATTATCAATATCACATGGTTTTGAAGTTAAATCATTTGCTTCGGATTGATTTGAAGCTAAGCGTACTACTTTGCACTGATTTGAAGTTAAATCATGTTTTTCGCTAGGATTTGAAGCTAACTCGTTTGACTCGCATGCAGTTGAAGCTAAATCATGTTCATCACAAGTATTTGTAGCTAAACCATTTGTATCGCATTGATTTGAAGCTAAGCCTACTACTTCGCATTGATTTGAAGCTGAATCATGTGTTTCGCATGGACTTCAAGCTAACGCGTTTGCTTCGCCTGCATTTGAAGCTACTTCATTTAAACCGCAAATATTTGAAGGTAAATCATTTGTTTCGCATGGATTTGAAGCAAAGCCTCCTACTTAGCTTTGATTTGAAGTTAAATCATGTGTTTTCCTGGGATTTGAAGCTAACTCGTTTGATTCGCATGCAGTTGACTCTAAATCCCGTTTATCACAAGTATTTGAAGCTAAACCACATGTTTCGCATGGATTTGAAGTTAAGCCTTCTACTTCGCATTGATTTGAAGTTAAATCATCTGTTTCCCTGGGATTTGAAGCTAACTCGTTTGATTCGCATGCAGTTGACTCTAAATCGTGTTTATCACAAGTATTTGAAGCTAAACCATTTGTTTCGCATGGATTTGAAGCTAAGCCTTCTACTTCGCATTGATTTGAAGCTGACTCATGTGTTTCCCATGGATTTGAAGCTAACTCGTTTGTTTCGCCTGCATTTGAAGCTATTTCATTTAAACCGCAATTATTTGAAGGTAAATCATTTGTTTCGCATGGATTTGAAGCTTAGCCTTCTACTTCGCATTGATTTGAAGTTAAATCATGTGTTTCCCTTCGATTTGAAGGTAAGACTTCTACTTCGCATTGATTTGAAGCTAACTCATTTGATTCGCATGGATTTGAAGCTTACTCGATTGTTTCGCCTGCATTTGAAACTACTTTATTTATATCGGAAGCATTTGAAGTTAAATCATGTGTTTTGCATGGATTTGAAGCTAACTCGTTTGTTACGCATTGAGTTGAAGCTAAATTATCAATATCACAAGTTTTTGAAATTAAACCATTTGCTTCGCATTGATTTGAAGCTAAGCTTACTACTTCGCTTTGATTTGAAGTTAAATCATGTATTTCCAATCGATTTGTAGATAACTCTTTTGATTCGCATGCAGTTGAAGCTAAATCATGTCTATCACAAGTATTTGAAGCTAAACCATTTGTTTCGCATGGATTTGAAGCTAAGCCTCCTACTTCGCTTTGATTTGAAGTTAAATCATGTGTTTTCCTGGGATTTGAAGCTAACTCGTTTGATCCGCATGCAGTTGACTCTAAATCCCGTTTATCACAAGTATTTGAAGCAAAACCATTTTTTTCGCATGGATTTGAAGCTAAGCCTTCTACTTCGCATTGATTAGAAGTTAAATCATGTGTTTCCCTGGGATTTGAAGCTAACTCGTTTGATTCGCATGCAGTTGACTCTAAATCGTGTTTATCACAAGTATCTGAAGCTAAACCATTTGTTTCGCATGGATTTGAAGCTAAGCCTTCTACTTCGCATTGATTTGAAGCTGACTCATGTGTTTCCCTTGGCTTTGAAGCTAACTCGTTCGATTTGCATGCAGTTGATGCTAAAACATGTTTATCACAAGTATTTGAAGCTAAATCATTTGTTTCGCATTGATTTGAAGCTAAGCCTTCTACTTCGCAATGATTTGAAGTTAAATCATGTGTTTCCCTCGGAATTCAAGCTAACTCGTTTGATTCGCATGCAGTTGAAGCTTAATCATGTTTACCACAAGTATTTGAAGCTGAATCATTTGTTTCGCATTGATTTGAAGCTGAGCCTACTACTTTGCATTGATTTGAAGATAAATCATGTTTTTCGCTAGGATTTGAAGCTAACTTGTTTGATTCGCATGCAGTTGTAGCCAAATCATGTTTATCACAAGTATTTGAAGCAAAACCATTTGTTTCGCATTGATTTGAAGCTAAGCCTACTACTTCGCATTGATTTGAAGCTGAATCATGTGTTTCACATGGAGTTCAAGCTAACTTGTTTGTTTCGCCTGCATTTGAAGCTATTTCATTTAAACCGCAAGTATTTGAAGGTAAATCATTTGTTTCGCATGTATTTGAACCTGAGCCTACTACTTTGCATTGATTTGAAGTTAAATCATATTTTTCGCTAGGATTTGAAGCTAACTTGTTTGATTCGCATGCAGTTGAAGCTAAATCATGTTTATCACAAGTATTTGAAGCAAAACCATTTGTTTCGCATTGATTTGAAGCTAAGCCTACTACTTCGCATTGATTTGATGCTACATCATGTCTTTCGCATGGATTTGAAGCTAAATCATGTGATTCGCTTGGATTTGATGCTAACTCGTTTGTTTCGCATGCAGTTGTATCTAAATCATGTATATCACAAGTATTTGAAGCTAAACCATTTGTTTCGCAAGACTTTGAAGCTAAGCCTTCTACTTCGCATTGATTGGAAGTTAAATCATGTGTTACGCTTGGATTTGAAGCTCACTCGATTGTTTCGCCTGCATTTGAAGCTATATCACTTATATGTGCAACTGTTTGAAGCTAAATCATTCGTTTCGCATGGATTTGAAGCTAAGCCTTCCACTTCGCATTGATATGAAGCTGAATAGTGCGTTTCGCTTGGATTTGATGCTAACTAGTTCGTTTCGCATGCAGTTGAATCTTATTCATGCATATCACAAGTATTTGAAGCTGAAACATTTGTTTCGCATGAATATTAAGCTAAATCTTGTGTTTCGCTTGGATTTGAAGCTAACTCGTTTGTATCGCATGCAGTTGAATCTAAATCATGAATAACAAAAGTATTTGAAGCTAAACCATTTGTTTGGCATGGATTTGAAGCTTACTTGCTTGTTTCGCATGCAGTTGAAGGTAAATCATGTACATCACAAGTATTTGAAGCTAAAACATTTGTTTCGCATGAATTTGAGAATAAGCCATCTAATTCGCTTTGATTTGAATCTAAATCATTTGTTTCGCATGGATTCGAAGATCAGTCTTCTACTTCGCATTGATTTGAAGTTAAATCATGCGTTTCCCTGGGATTTGAAGCTAACTCGTTTGACTCGCATGCAGTTGTCTCTAAATCGTGTTTATCACAAGTATTTGATGCTAAACCACTTGTTTCGCATGGATTTGAAGCTAACACGTTTGTTTCTCCTGCATTTGAAGGTATTTCATTTAAACCGCAGGTATTTGAAGGTAAATCATTTGTTTCGCATGGATTTGAAGCTAAGCCTACTACATCGCATTGATTTGAAGATGAATCATGTGATTCCATTCGATTTGAAGCTAAGCCTTCTACTTCGCATTGATTTGAAGCTAACTCGTTTGTTTCGCATAGAGTTGAAGCTACATTATCAATATCACATGGTTTTGAAGTTAAATCATTTGCTTCGGATTGATTTGAAGCTAAGCGTACTACTTTGCACTGATTTGAAGTTAAATCATGTTTTTCGCTAGGATTTGAAGCTAACTCGTTTGACTCGCATGCAGTTGAAGCTAAATCATGTTCATCACAAGTATTTGTAGCTAAACCATTTGTATCGCATTGATTTGAAGCTAAGCCTACTACTTCGCATTGATTTGAAGCTGAATCATGTGTTTCGCATGGACTTCAAGCTAACGCGTTTGCTTCGCCTGCATTTGAAGCTACTTCATTTAAACCGCAAATATTTGAAGGTAAATCATTTGTTTCGCATGGATTTGAAGCAAAGCCTCCTACTTACCTTTGATTTGAAGTTAAATCATGTGTTTTCCTGGGATTTGAAGCTAACTCGTTTGATTCGCATGCAGTTGACTCTAAATCCCGTTTATCACAAGTATTTGAAGCTAAACCACATGTTTCGCATGGATTTGAAGTTAAGCCTTCTACTTCGCATTGATTTGAAGTTAAATCATCTGTTTCCCTGGGATTTGAAGCTAACTCGTTTGATTCGCATGCAGTTGACTCTAAATCGTGTTTATCACAAGTATTTGAAGCTAAACCATTTGTTTCGCATGGATTTGAAGCTAAGCCTTCTACTTCGCATTGATTTGAAGCTGACTCATGTGTTTCCCATGGATTTGAAGCTAACTCGTTTGTTTCGCCTGCATTTGAAGCTATTTCATTTAAACCGCAATTATTTGAAGGTAAATCATTTGTTTCGCATGGATTTGAAGCTTCGCCTTCTACTTCGCATTGATTTGAAGTTAAATCATGTGTTTCCCTTCGATTTGAAGGTAAGCCTTCTACTTCGCATTGATTTGAAGCTAACTCATTTGATTCGCATGGATTTGAAGCTTACTCGATTGTTTCGCCTGCATTTGAAACTACTTTATTTATATCGGAAGCATTTGAAGTTAAATCATGTGTTTTGCATGGATTTGAAGCTAACTCGTTTGTTACGCATTGAGTTGAAGCTAAATTATCAATATCACAAGTTTTTGAAATTAAACCATTTGCTTCGCATTGATTTGAAGCTAAGCTTACTACTTCGCTTTGATTTGAAGTTAAATCATGTATTTCCAATCGATTTGTAGATAACTCTTTTGATTCGCATGCAGTTGAAGCTAAATCATGTCTATCACAAGTATTTGAAGCTAAACCATTTGTTTCGCATGGATTTGAAGCTAAGCCTCCTACTTCGCTTTGATTTGAAGTTAAATCATGTGTTTTCCTGGGATTTGAAGCTAACTCGTTTGATCCGCATGCAGTTGACTCTAAATCCCGTTTATCACAAGTATTTGAAGCAAAACCATTTTTTTCGCATGGATTTGAAGCTAAGCCTTCTACTTCGCATTGATTAGAAGTTAAATCATGTGTTTCCCTGGGATTTGAAGCTAACTCGTTTGATTCGCATGCAGTTGAAGCTAAATCATGTTAATCACAAGTATTTGAAGCTAAATCACTTGTTTCGCATGGATTTGAAGCTAAGCGTTCTACTTCGCATTGATTTGAAGTTAAATCATGTGTTTCCCTGTGATTTGAAGCTAACTCGTTTGATTCGCATGCAGTTGACTCTAAATCGTGTTTATCACAAGTATTTGAAGCTAAACCATTTGTTTCGCATGAATTTGAAGCTAAGCCTTCTACTTCGCATTGATTTGAAGCTAACGCATGTGTTTCCCATGAATTTGAAGCTAACTCGTTTGTTTCGCCTGCATTTGAAGGTATTTCATTTAAACCGCAGGTATTTGAAGGTAAATCATTTGTTTCGCATGGATTTGAAGCTAAGCCTTCTACTTCGCATTGATTTGAAGCTGACTCATGTGTTTCCCTTGGCTTTGAAGCTAACTCGTTTGATTCGCATGCAGTTGACTCTAAATCGTGTTTATCTCAAGTATTTGAAGCTAAACCATTTGTTTCGCATGGATTTGAAGCTAAGCCTTCTACTTCGCAATGATTTGAAGTTAAATCATGTGTTTCCCTCGGAATTCAAGCTAACTCGTTTGATTCGCATGCAGTTGAAGCTTAATCATGTTTATCACAAGTATTTGAAGCTGAATCATTTGTTTCGCATTGATTTGAAGCTGAGCCTACTACTTTGCATTGATTTGAAGATAAATCATGTTTTTCGCTAGGATTTGAAGCTAACTTGTTTGATTCGCATGCAGTTGTAGCCAAATCATGTTTATCACAAGTATTTGAAGCAAAACCATTTGTTTCGCATTGATTTGAAGCTAAGCCTACTACTTCGCATTGATTTGAAGCTGAATCATGTGTTTCGCATGGAGTTCAAGCTAACTTGTTTGTTTCGCCTGCATTTGAAGCTATTTCATTTAAACCGCAAGTATTTGAAGGTAAATCATTTGTTTCGCATGTATTTGAACCTGAGCCTACTACTTTGCATTGATTTGAAGTTAAATCATATTTTTCGCTAGGTTTTGAAGCTAACTTGTTTGATTCGCATGCAGTTGAAGCTAAATCATGTTTATCACAAGTATTTGAAGCAAAACCATTTGTTTCGCATTGATTTGAAGCTAAGCCTACTACTTCGCATTGATTTGATGCTACATCATGTCTTTCGCATGGATTTGAAGCTAAATCATGTGATTCGCTTGGATTTGATGCTAACTCGTTTGTTTCGCATGCAGTTGTATCTAAATCATGTATATCACAAGTATTTGAAGCTAAACCATTTGTTTCGCAAGACTTTGAAGCTAAGCCTTCTACTTCGCATTGATTTGAAGTTAAATCATGTGTTACGCTTGGATTTGAAGCTCACTCGATTGTTTCGCCTGCATTTGAAGCTATATCACTTATATGTGCAACTGTTTGAAGCTAAATCATTCGTTTCGCATGGATTTGAAGCTAAGCCTTCCACTTCGCATTGATATGAAGCTGAATAGTGCGTTTCGCTTGGATTTGATGCTAACTAGTTCGTTTCGCATGCAGTTGAATCTTATTCATGCATATCACAAGTATTTGAAGCTGAAACATTTGTTTCGCATGAATATTAAGCTAAATCTTGTGTTTCGCTTGGATTTGAAGCTAACTCGTTTGTATCGCATGCAGTTGAATCTAAATCATGAATAACAAAAGTATTTGAAGCTAAACCATTTGTTTGGCATGGATTTGAAGCTTACTTGCTTGTTTCGCATGCAGTTGAAGGTAAATCATGTACATCACAAGTATTTGAAGCTAAAACATTTGTTTCGCATGAATTTGAGAATAAGCCATCTAATTCGCTTTGATTTGAATCTAAATCATTTGTTTCGCATGGATTCGAAGATCAGTCTTCTACTTCGCATTGATTTGAAGTTAAATCATGCGTTTCCCTGGGATTTGAAGCTAACTCGTTTGACTCGCATGCAGTTGTCTCTAAATCGTGTTTATCACAAGTATTTGATGCTAAACCACTTGTTTCGCATGGATTTGAAGCTAACACGTTTGTTTCTCCTGCATTTGAAGGTATTTCATTTAAACCGCAGGTATTTGAAGGTAAATCATTTGTTTCGCATGGATTTGAAGCTAAGCCTACTACATCGCATTGATTTGAAGATGAATCATGTGATTCCATTCGATTTGAAGCTAAGCCTTCTACTTCGCATTGATTTGAAGCTAACTCGTTTGTTTCGCATAGAGTTGAAGCTACATTATCAATATCACATGGTTTTGAAGTTAAATCATTTGCTTCGGATTGATTTGAAGCTAAGCGTACTACTTTGCACTGATTTGAAGTTAAATCATGTTTTTCGCTAGGATTTGAAGCTAACTCGTTTGACTCGCATGCAGTTGAAGCTAAATCATGTTCATCACAAGTATTTGTAGCTAAACCATTTGTATCGCATTGATTTGAAGCTAAGCCTACTACTTCGCATTGATTTGAAGCTGAATCATGTGTTTCGCATGGACTTCAAGCTAACGCGTTTGCTTCGCCTGCATTTGAAGCTACTTCATTTAAACCGCAAATATTTGAAGGTAAATCATTTGTTTCGCATGGATTTGAAGCAAAGCCTCCTACTTAGCTTTGATTTGAAGTTAAATCATGTGTTTCCCTGGGATTTGAAGCTAACTCGTTTGATTCGCATGCAGTTGACTCTAAATCGTGTTTATCACAAGTATTTGAAGCTAAACCATTTGTTTCGCATGGATTTGAAGCTAAGCCTTCTACTTCGCATTGATTTGAAGCTGACTCATGTGTTTCCCATGGATTTGAAGCTAACTCGTTTGTTTCGCCTGCATTTGAAGCTATTTCATTTAAACCGCAATTATTTGAAGGTAAATCATTTGTTTCGCATGGATTTGAAGCTTAGCCTTCTACTTCGCATTGATTTGAAGTTAAATCATGTGTTTCCCTTCGATTTGAAGGTAAGCCTTCTACTTCGCATTGATTTGAAGCTAACTCATTTGATTCGCATGGATTTGAAGCTTACTCGATTGTTTCGCCTGCATTTGAAACTACTTTATTTATATCGGAAGCATTTGAAGTTAAATCATGTGTTTCGCATGGATTTGAAGCTAACTCGTTTGTTTCGCATTGAGTTGAAGCTAAATTATCAATATCACAAGTTTTTGAAATTAAACCATTTGCTTCGCATTGATTTGAAGCTAAGCTTACTACTTCGCATTGATTTGAAGTTAAATCATGTATTTCCAATCGATTTGTAGATAACTATTTTGATTCGCATGCAGTTGAAGCTAAATCGTGTCTATCACAAGTATTTGAAGCTAAACCATTTGTTTCGCATGGATTTGAAGCTAAGCCTTCCACTTCGCATTGATTTGATGCTACATCATGTCTTTCGCATGGATTTGAAGCTAAATCATGTGATTCGCTTGGATTTGATGCTAACTCGTTTGTTTCGCATCTAGTTGTATCTAAATCATGTATATCACAAGTATTTGAAGCTAAACCATTTGTTTCGCAAGACTTTGAATCTAAGCCTTCTACTTCGCATTGATTTGAAGTTAAATCATGTGTTACGCTTGGATTTGAAGCTCACTCGATTGTTTCGCCTGCATTTGAAGCTATATCACTTATATGTGCAACTGTTTGAAGCTAAATCATTCGTTTCGCATGGATTTGAAGCTAAGCCTTCCACTTCGCATTGATATGAAGCTGAATAGTGCGTTTCGCTTGGATTTGATGCTAACTAGTTCGTTTCGCATGCAGTTGAATCTTATTCATGCATATCACAAGTATTTGAAGCTGAAACATTTGTTTCGCATGAATATTAAGCTAAATCTTGTGTTTCGCTTGGATTTGAAGCTAACTCGTTTGTATCGCATGCAGTTGAATCTAAATCATGAATAACAAAAGTATTTGAAGCTAAACCATTTGTTTGGCATGGATTTGAAGCTTACTTGCTTGTTTCGCATGCAGTTGAAGGTAAATCATGTACATCACAAGTATTTGAAGCTAAAACATTTGTTTCGCATGAATTTGAGAATAAGCCATCTAATTCGCTTTGATTTGAATCTAAATCATTTGTTTCGCATGGATTCGAAGATCAGTCTTCTACTTCGCATTGATTTGAAGTTAAATCATGCGTTTCCCTGGGATTTGAAGCTAACTCGTTTGACTCGCATGCAGTTGTCTCTAAATCGTGTTTATCACAAGTATTTGATGCTAAACCACTTGTTTCGCATGGATTTGAAGCTAACACGTTTGTTTCTCCTGCATTTGAAGGTATTTCATTTAAACCGCAGGTATTTGAAGGTAAATCATTTGTTTCGCATGGATTTGAAGCTAAGCCTACTACATCGCATTGATTTGAAGATAAATCATGTGATTCCATTCGATTTGAAGCTAAGCCTTCTACTTCGCATTGATTTGAAGCTAACTCGTTAATTTCGCATAGAGTTGAAGCTACATTATCAATATCACATGGTTTTGAAGTTAAATCATTTGCTTCGGATTGATTTGAAGCTAAGCGTACTACTTTGCACTGATTTGAAGTTAAATCATGTTTTTCGCTAGGATTTGAAGCTAACTCGTTTGACTCGCATGCAGTTGAAGCTAAATCATGTTCATTACAAGTATTTGTAGCTAAACCATTTGTATCGCATTGATTTGAAGCTAAGCCTACTACTTCGCATTGATTTGAAGCTGAATCATGTGTTTCGCATGGACTTCAAGCTAACGCGTTTGCTTCGCCTGCATTTGAAGCTACTTCATTTAAACCGCAAATATTTGAAGGTAAACCATTTGTTTCGCATGGATTTGAAGCAAAGCCTCCTACTTAGCTTTGATTTGAAGTTAAATCATGTGTTTCCCTGGGATTTGAAGCTAACTCGTTTGATTCGCATGCAGTTGACTCTAAATCGTGTTTATCACAAGTATTTGAAGCTAAACCATTTGTTTCGCATGGATTTGAAGCTAAGCCTTCTACTTCGCATTGATTTGAAGCTGACTCATGTGTTTCCCATGGATTTGAAGCTAACTCGTTTGTTTCGCCTGCATTTGAAGCTATTTCATTTAAACCGCAATTATTTGAAGGTAAATCATTTGTTTCGCATGGATTTGAAGCTTAGCCTTCTACTTCGCATTGATTTGAAGTTAAATCATGTGTTTCCCTTCGATTTGAAGGTAAGCCTTCTACTTCGCATTGATTTGAAGCTAACTCATTTGATTCGCATGGATTTGAAGCTTACTCGATTGTTTCGCCTGCATTTGAAACTACTTTATTTATATCGGAAGCATTTGAAGTTAAATCATGTGTTTCGCATGGATTTGAAGCTAACTCGTTTGTTTCGCATTGAGTTGAAGCTAAATTATCAATATCACAAGTTTTTGAAATTAAACCATTTGCTTCGCATTGATTTGAAGCTAAGCTTACTACTTCGCATTGATTTGAAGTTAAATCATGTATTTCCAATCGATTTGTAGATAACTATTTTGATTCGCATGCAGTTGAAGCTAAATCGTGTCTATCACAAGTATTTGAAGCTAAACCATTTGTTTCGCATGGATTTGAAGCTAAGCCTTCCACTTCGCATTGATTTGATGCTACATCATGTCTTTCGCATGGATTTGAAGCTAAATCATGTGATTCGCTTGGATTTGATGCTAACTCGTTTGTTTCGCATCTAGTTGTATCTAAATCATGTATATCACAAGTATTTGAAGCTAAACCATTTGTTTCGCAAGACTTTGAATCTAAGCCTTCTACTTCGCATTGATTTGAAGTTAAATCATGTGTTACGCTTGGATTTGAAGCTCACTCGATTGTTTCGCCTGCATTTGAAGCTATATCACTTATATGTGCAACTGTTTGAAGCTAAATCATTCGTTTCGCATGGATTTGAAGCTAAGCCTTCCACTTCGCATTGATATGAAGCTGAATAGTGCGTTTCGCTTGGATTTGATGCTAACTAGTTCGTTTCGCATGCAGTTGAATCTTATTCATGCATATCACAAGTATTTGAAGCTGAAACATTTGTTTCGCATGAATATTAAGCTAAATCTTGTGTTTCGCTTGGATTTGAAGCTAACTCGTTTGTATCGCATGCAGTTGAATCTAAATCATGAATAACAAAAGTATTTGAAGCTAAACCATTTGTTTCGCATGGATTTGAAGCTTACTTGCTTGTTTCGCATGCAGTTGAAGGTAAATCATGTACATCACAAGTATTTGAAGCTAAAACATTTGTTTCGCATGAATTTGAGAATAAGCCATCTAATTCGCTTTGATTTGAATCTAAATCATTTGTTTCGCATGGATTCGAAGATCAGTCTTCTACTTCGCATTGATTTGAAGTTAAATCATGCGTTTCCCTGGGATTTGAAGCTAACTCGTTTGACTCGCATGCAGTTGTCTCTAAATCGTGTTTATCACAAGTATTTGATGCTAAACCACTTGTTTCGCATGGATTTGAAGCTAACACGTTTGTTTCTCCTGCATTTGAAGGTATTTCATTTAAACCGCAGGTATTTGAAGGTAAATCATTTGTTTCGCATGGATTTGAAGCTAAGCCTACTACATCGCATTGATTTGAAGATAAATCATGTGATTCCATTCGATTTGAAGCTAAGCCTTCTACTTCGCATTGATTTGAAGCTAACTCGTTAATTTCGCATAGAGTTGAAGCTACATTATCAATATCACATGGTTTTGAAGTTAAATCATTTGCTTCGGATTGATTTGAAGCTAAGCGTACTACTTTGCACTGATTTGAAGTTAAATCATGTTTTTCGCTAGGATTTGAAGCTAACTCGTTTGACTCGCATGCAGTTGAAGCTAAATCATGTTCATCACAAGTATTTGTAGCTAAACCATTTGTATCGCATTGATTTGAAGCTAAGCCTACTACTTCGCATTGATTTGAAGCTGAATCATGTGTTTCGCATGGACTTCAAGCTAACGCGTTTGCTTCGCCTGCATTTGAAGCTACTTCATTTAAACCGCAAATATTTGAAGGTAAATCATTTGTTTCGCATGGATTTGAAGCAAAGCCTCCTACTTAGCTTTGATTTGAAGTTAAATCATGTGTTTACCTGGGATTTGAAGCTAACTCGTTTGATTCGCATGCAGTTGACTCTAAATCCCGTTTATCACAAGTATTTGAAGCTAAACCACATGTTTCGCATGGATTTGAAGTTAAGCCTTCTACTTCGCATTGATTTGAAGTTAAATCATGTGTTTCCCTGGGATTTGAAGCTAACTCGTTTGATTCGCATGCAGTTGACTCTAAATCGTGTTTATCACAAGTATTTGAAGCTAAACCATTTGTTTCGCATGGATTTGAAGCTAAGCCTTCTACTTCGCATTGATTTGAAGCTGACTCATGTGTTTCCCATGGATTTGAAGCTAACTCGTTTGTTTCGCCTGCATTTGAAGCTATTTCATTTAAACCGCAATTATTTGAAGGTAAATCATTTGTTTCGCATGGATTTGAAGCTTAGCCTTCTACTTCGCATTGATTTGAAGTTAAATCATGTGTTTCCCTTCGATTTGAAGGTAAGCCTTCTACTTCGCATAGATTTGAAGCTAACTCATTTGATTCGCATGGATTTGAAGCTTACTCGATTGTTTCGCCTGCATTTGAAACTACTTTATTTATATCGGAAGCATTTGAAGTTAAATCATGTGTTTCGCATGGATTTGAAGCTAACTCGTTTGTTTCGCATTGAGTTGAAGCTAAATTATCAATATCACAAGTTTTTGAAATTAAACCATTTGCTTCGCATTGATTTGAAGCTAAGCTTACTACTTCGCATTGATTTGAAGTTAAATCATGTATTTCCAATCGATTTGTAGATAACTCTTTTGATTCGCATGCAGTTGAAGCTAAATCATGTCTATCACAAGTATTTGAAGCTAAACCATTTGTTTCGCATGGATTTGAAGCTAAGCCTCCTACTTCGCTTTGATTTGAAGTTAAATCATGTGTTTTCCTGGGATTTGAAGCTAACTCGTTTGATCCGCATGCAGTTGACTCTAAATCCCGTTTATCACAAGTATTTGAAGCAAAACCATTTTTTTCGCATGGATTTGAAGCAAAGCCTCCTACTTTGCTTTGATTTGAAGTTAAATCATGTGTTTTCCTGGGATTTGAAGCTAACTCGTTTGATTCGCATGCAGTTGACTCTAAATCCCGTTTATCACAAGTATTTGAAGCTAAACCACATGTTTCGCATGGATTTGAAGTTAAGCCTTCTACTTCGCATTGATTTGAAGTTAAATCATGTGTTTCCCTGGGATTTGAAGCTAACTCGTTTGATTCGCATGCAGTTGACTCTAAATCGTGTTTATCACAAGTATCTGAAGCTAAACCATTTGTTTCGCATGGATTTGAAGCTAAGCCTACTACTTTGCATTGATTTGAAGATAAATCATGTTTTTTGCTAGGATTTGAAGCTAACTTGTTTGATTCGCATGCAGTTGTAGCCAAATCATGTTTATCACAAGTATTTGAAGCAAAACCATTTGTTTCGCATTGATTTGAAGCTAAGCCTACTACTTCGCATTGATTTGAAGCTGAATCATGTGTTTCGCATGGAGTTCAAGGTAACTTGTTTGTTTCGCCTGCATTTGAAGCTATTTCATTTAAACCGCAAGTATTTGAAGGTAAATCATTTGTTTCGCATGTATTTGAAGCTAAGCCTTCTACTTCGCAATGATTTGAAGTTAAATCATGTGTTTCCCTCGGAATTCAAGCTAACTCGTTTGATCCGCATGCAGTTGACTCTAAATCCCGTTTATCACAAGTATTTGAAGCAAAACCATTTTTTTCGCATGGATTTGAAGCTAAGCCTTCTACTTCGCATTGATTAGAAGTTAAATCATGTGTTTCCCTGGGATTTGAAGCTAACTCGTTTGATTCGCATGCAGTTGACTCTAAATCGTGTTTATCACAAGTATTTGAAGCTAAACCATTTGTTTCGCATGGATTTGAAGCTAAGCCTTCCACTTCGCATTGATTTGATGCTACATCATGTCTTTCGCATGGATTTGAAGCTAAATCATGTGATTCGCTTGGATTTGATGCTAACTCGTTTGTTTCGCATGCAGTTGTATCTAAATCATGTATATCACAAGTATTTGAAGCTAAACCATTTGTTTCGCAAGACTTTGAATCTAAGCCTTCTACTTCGCATTGATTTGAAGTTAAATCATGTGTTACGCTTGGATTTGAAGCTCACTCGATTGTTTCGCCTGCATTTGAAGCTATATCACTTATATGTGCAACTGTTTGAAGCTAAATCATTCGTTTCGCATGGATTTGAAGCTAAGCCTTCCACTTCGCATTGATATGAAGCTGAATAGTGCGTTTCGCTTGGATTTGATGCTAACTAGTTCGTTTCGCATGCAGTTGAATCTTATTCATGCATATCACAAGTATTTGAAGCTGAAACATTTGTTTCGCATGAATATTAAGCTAAATCTTGTGTTTCGCTTGGATTTGAAGCTAACTCGTTTGTATCGCATGCAGTTGAATCTAAATCATGAATAACAAAAGTATTTGAAGCTAAACCATTTGTTTCGCATGGATTTGAAGCTTACTTGCTTGTTTCGCATGCAGTTGAAGGTAAATCATGTACATCACAAGTATTTGAAGCTAAAACATTTGTTTCGCATGAATTTGAGAATAAGCCATCTAATTCGCTTTGATTTGAATCTAAATCATTTGTTTCGCATGGATTCGAAGATCAGTCTTCTACTTCGCATTGATTTGAAGTTAAATCATGCGTTTCCCTGGGATTTGAAGCTAACTCGTTTGACTCGCATGCAGTTGTCTCTAAATCGTGTTTATCACAAGTATTTGATGCTAAACCACTTGTTTCGCATGGATTTGAAGCTAACACGTTTGTTTCTCCTGCATTTGAAGGTATTTCATTTAAACCGCAGGTATTTGAAGGTAAATCATTTGTTTCGCATGGATTTGAAGCTATGCCTACTACATCGCATTGATTTGAAGATAAATCATGTGTTTTCCTGGGATTTGAAGCTAACTCGTTTGATTCGCATGCAGTTGACTCTAAATCCCGTTTATCACAAGTATTTGAAGCTAAACCACATGTTTCGCATGGATTTGAAGTTAAGCCTTCTACTTCGCATTGATTTGAAGCTGACTCATGTGTTTCCCATGGATTTGAAGCTAACTCGTTTGTTTCGCCTGCATTTGAAGCTATTTTATTTAAACCGCAATTATTTGAAGGTAAATCATTTGTTTCGCATGGATTTGAAGCTTAGCCTTCTACTTCGCATTGATTTGAAGTTAAATCATGTGTTTCCCTTCGATTTGAAGGTAAGCCTTCTACTTCGCATTGATTTGAAGCTAACTCATTTGTTTCGCATGGATTTGAAGCTAAGCCTCCTACTTCGCTTTGATTTGAAGTTAAATCATGTGTTTTCCTGGGATTTGAAGCTAACTCGTTTGATCCGCATGCAGTTGACTCTAAATCCCGTTTATCACAAGTATTTGAAGCAAAACCATTTTTTTCGCATGGATTTGAAGCAAAGCCTCCTACTTTGCTTTGATTTGAAGTTAAATCATGTGTTTTCCTGGGATTTGAAGCTAACTCGTTTGATTCGCATGCAGTTGACTCTAAATCCCGTTTATCACAAGTATTTGAAGCTAAACCACATGTTTCGCATGGATTTGAAGTTAAGCCTTCTACTTCGCATTGATTTGAAGTTAAATCATGTGTTTCCCTGGGATTTGAAGCTAACTCGTTTGATTCGCATGCAGTTGACTCTAAATCGTGTTTATCACAAGTATCTGAAGCTAAACCATTTGTTTCGCATGGATTTGAAGCTAAGCCTACTACTTTGCATTGATTTGAAGATAAATCATGTTTTTCGCTAGGATTTGAAGCTAACTTGTTTGATTCGCATGCAGTTGTAGCCAAATCATGTTTATCAAAAGTATTTGAAGCAAAACCATTTGTTTCGCATTGATTTGAATCTAAGCCTACTACTTCGCATTGATTTGAAGCTGAATCATGTGTTTCGCATGGAGTTCAAGGTAACTTGTTTGTTTCGCCTGCATTTGAAGCTATTTCATTTAAACCGCAAGTATTTGAAGGTAAATCATTTGTTTCGCATGTATTTGAAGCTAAGCCTTCTACTTCGCAATGATTTGAAGTTAAATCATGTGTTTCCCTCGGAATTCAAGCTAACTTGTTTGATTTGCATGCAATTGAATCTAAATCATGTTTATCACAAGTATTTGAAGCAAAACCATTTGTTTCGCATTGATTTGAAGCTAAGCCTACTACTTCGCATTGATTTGAAGCTGAATCATGTGTTTCGCATGGACTTCAAGCTAACTTGTTTGTTTCGCCTGCATTTGAAGCTATTTCATTTAAATCGCAAGTATTTGAAGGTAAATCATTTGTTTCGCATGTATTTGAAGCTGAGCCTACTACTTTGCATTGATTTGAAGTTAAATCATGCTTTTCGCTAGGATTTGAAGCTAACTTGTTTGATTCGCATGCAGTTGAAGCTAAATCATGTTTATCACAAGTATTTGAAGCAAAACCATTTGTTTCGCATTGATTTGAAGCTAAGCCTACTACTTCGCATTGATTTGAAGCTGAATCATGTGTTTCGCATGGATTTCAAGCTAACTTGCTTGTTTCGCATGCAGTTGAAGATAAACCATGTACATCACAAGTATTTGAAGCTAAAACATTTGTTTCGCATGAATTTGAGAATAAGCCATCTAATTCGCTTTGATTTGAATCTAAATCATTTGTTTCGCATGGATTCGAATATCAGTCTTCTACTTCGCATTGATTTGAAGCTAAATCATGTGTTTCGCTTGTATTTGAAGCTAAAACATTTGTTTCGCATGGATTTGAAGCTAAATCATGTATATCACAAGTATTTGAAGCTGAACCATTTGTTTCGCATGAATATTAAGCCGAACCATGTGTTTCTCATGAATTTTAAGCTGTATCATGTGTTTCGTATGGATTTGAAGCTACCACGTTTGTTTCACATGCTGCTGAAGCTAAATCATGTATATCTCAAGTATTTGAAGCTAAACCATGTGTTTCGCTTGGACTTGAAACTAACTCGCTTGTTTCGCATCCAGTTGAAGCTAAATCATGTATATCACAAGTATGTGAAGCTAAACCGTTTGATTTGCATAGATTTGAAGCTAAGCCTTCAACTTCGCGTTGACTTGATGATAAATCATGTTTTTCGCTTGGATTTGAAGCTAACTCGTTTGTTTCGCATGCAGTTGAATCTAAATCATGAATAACAAAAGTATTTGAAGCTAAACCATTTGTTTCGCATGCATTTGAAGCTAACTTGCTTGTTTCGCATGCAGATGAAGGGTAATCATGTACATCACAAATATTTGAAGCTAAAAGATTTGTTCCGCAGGAATTTGAGAATAAGCCATCTAATTCGCTTTGATTTGAATCTAAATCATTTGTTTCGCATGGATTCGAAGATCAGTCTTCTACTTCGCATTGATTTGAAGCTAAATCATGTGTTCCGCTTGTATTTGAAGCTAACACGTTGGTTTCGCATGCAGATGAAGCTAAATCATGTATATCACAAGTCTTGAAAGCTGAACCAATTGTTTCGCATGGATTTGAAGCTAAATCGTGTGATTCGCTTGGATTTGATGCTAACTCGTTTGTTCGCATGCAGTTGTATCTAAATCATGTATATCACAAGTATGTGAAGCTAAACCATTTGTTTCGCATGAATATTAAGCCGAACCATGTGTTTCTCATGAATTTTAAGCTGTATCATGTGTTTCGTATGGATTTGAAGCTACCACGTTTGTTTCACATGCTGCTGAAGCTAAATCATGTATATCTCAAGTATTTGAAGCTAAACCATGTGTTTCGCTTGGACTTGAAACTAACTCGTTTGTTTCGCATCCAGTTGAAGTTAAATCATGTATATCACAAGTATGTGAAGCTAAACCGTTTGATTTGCATAGATTTGAAGCTAAGCCTTCAACTTCGCGTTGACTTGATGATAAATCATGTTTTTCGCTTGGATTTGAAGCTAACTCGTTTGTTTCGCATGCAGTTGAATCTAAATCATGAATAACAAAAGTATTTGAAGCTAAACTATTTGTTTCGCATGGATTTGAAGCTAACTAGCTTGTTTTGCATGCAGTTGGAGGTAAATCATGTACATCACAAGTATTTGAAGCTAAAACATTTGTTTCGCATGAATTTGAGAATAAGCCATCTAATTCGCTTTGATTTGAATCTAAATCATTTGTTTCGCATGGATTCGAAGATCAGTCCTCTACTTCGCATTGATTTGAAGCTAAATCATGTGTTTCGCTTGAATTTGAAGCTAACATGTTGGTTTCGCATGCAGATGAAGCTAAATCATGTATATCACAAGTCTTTAAAGCTGAACCATTTGTTTCGCATGAATATTAAGCTAAATGATGTGTGTCGCTTGGATATGAAGCTAACTCGTTTGTTTCGCATGCAGTTGAAGCTAAATCGTGTATATCACAAGTATTTGAAGCTGAACCATTTGTTTCGCATGGATTTGAAGCTAAGCTTTCTACTTCGCATTGATTAGAAGCTGGATCATGTGTTTCGCTTTGATTTGAAGCTAACTCGTTTGATTCGCATGCATTTGAAGCTAAATCATGTATATCATATGTATTTGAAGCTAAACAACTTAATTCGCATAGATTTGAAGCTAAGCCTTCTACTTCACATTGATTTGAAGCTAAATCATGTGTTTCGCTTGGATTTGAAGCTAACTCGTTTGTTTCGCATTCAGTTGAAGCCAAATCGTGTATATCACAAGTATGTGAAGCTAAACCGTTTGATTTGTATAGATTTGAAGCTAAGCCTTCAACTTCGCGTTGACTCGATGATAAATCATGTTTTTCGCTTGGATTTGAAGCTAACTCGTTTGTTTCGCATGCAGTTGAATCTAAATCATGAATAACAAAAGTATTTGAAGCTAAACCATTTGTTTCGCATGGATTTAAAGCTAACTTGCTTGTTTCGCATGCAGTTGGAGGTAAATCATGTACATCACAAGTATTTGAAGCTAAAACATTGGTTTCGCATGAATTTGTGAATAAGCCATCTAATTCGCTTTGATTTGAATCTAAATCATTTGTTTCGCATGGATTCGAAGTTCAGTCTTCTACTTCGCATTGATTTGAAGCTAAATCATACGTTTCACTTGAATTTGAAGCTAACACGTTGGTTTCGCATGCAGATGAAGCTAAATCATGTATATCACAAGTCTTTAAGCTGAACCATTTGTTTCGCATGAATATTAAGCTAAATGATGTGTTTCGCTTGGATATGAAGCTAACTCGTTTGTTTCGCATGCAGTTGAAGCTAAATCATGTATATCACAAGTATTTGAAGCTGAACCATTTGTTTCGCATGGATTTGAAGCTAAGCTTTCTACTTCGCATTGATTAGAAGCTGAATCATGTGTTTCGCTTTGATTTGAAGCTAACTCGTTTGATTCGCATGCATTTGAAGCTAAATCATGTATACCATATGTATTTGAAGCTAAACAACTTAATTCGCATAGATTTGAAGCTAAGCCTTCTACTTCACATTGATTTGAAGTTAAATCATGTGTTTCGCATGGATTTGAAGCTAACTCGTATGTTTCGCCTGCATTTGAAGCTATATCACTTATATGTGCAACTGTTTGAAGCTAAATCATTCGTTTCGCATGGATTTGAAGCTAAGCTTTCCACTTCGCATTGATATGAAGCTGAATAATGCGTTTCGCTTGGATTTGATGCTAACAAGTTCGTTTCGCATGCAGTTGAATCTAATTCATGCATATCACAAGTATTTGAAGCTGAAACAATTGTTTCGCATGAATATTAAGCTAAATCATGTGTTTCGCTTGGATTTGAAGCTAACTCGTTTGTATCGCATGCAGTTGATACAACTCATGTATATCACAAGTATTTGAATCTGAACCATTTGTTTCGCATGGATTTGAAGCTAAGCCTTCTACTTCGCATTGATTTGAAGCTGAATCATGTGTTTCGATTTGATTTGATGCTAACTCGTTTGATTCGAATGCATTTGAATCTAAATCATGTATATCACAAGTATTTGAAGCTAACCATTTGCTTCGCTTGGATTCGAAGATAAGCCTTCTACTTCGCATTGAATTGAAGCTAAATCATTTGTTTCGCATGGATTTGAAGCTACCACGTTTGTTTCGCATGCTGCTGAAGCTAAATCATGTATATCTCAAGTTTTTGAAGCTAAATCATGTGTTTCGCTTGGATTTGAAGCTAACTCGTTTGTTTCGCATCCAGTTGAAGCAAATCGTGTATATCACAAGTATGTGAAGCTAAACGTTTGATTTGTATAGATTGAAGCTAAGCCTTCAACTTCGCGTTGACTTGATGATAAATCATGTTTTTCGCTTGGATTTGAAGCTAACTCGTTTGTTTCGCATGCAGTTGAATCTAAATCATGAATAACAAAAGTATTTGAAGCTAAACCATTTGTTTCGCATGGATTTCAAGCTAACTTGCTTGTTTCGCATGCAGTTGAAGGTAAATCATGTACATCACAAGTATTTGAAGCTAAAACATTTGTTTCGCATGAATTTGAGAATAAGCCGTCTAATTCGCTTTGATTTGAATCTAAATCATTTCTTTCGCATGGATTCGAATATCAGTCTTCTACTTCGCATTGATTTGAAGCTAAATCATGTGTTTCGCTTGTATTTGAAGCTAAAACATTTGTTTCGCATGGATTTGAAGCTAAGCTTTCTACTTCGCATTGATTAGAAGCTGAATCATGTGTTTCGCTTTGATTTGAATCTAACTCGTTTGATTCGCATGCATTTGAAGCTAAATCATGTATATCATATGTATTTGAAGCTAAACAACTTAATTCGCATAGATTTGAAGCTAAGCCTTCTACTTCACATTGATTTGAAGTTAAATCATGTGTTTCGCATGGATTTGAAGCTAACTCGTATGTTTCGCCTGCATTTGAAGCTATATCACTTATATGTGCAACTGTTTGAAGCTAAATCATTCGTTTCGCATGGATTTGAAGCTAAGCTTTCCACTTCGCATTGATATGAAGCTGAATAATGCGTTTCGCTTGGATTTGATGCTAACAAGTTCGTTTCGCATGCAGTTGAATCTAATTCATGCATATCACAAGTATTTGAAGCTGAAACATTTGTTTCGCATGAATATTAAGCTAAATCATGTGTTTCGCTTGGATTTGAAGCTAACTCGTTTGTATCGCATGCAGTTGATACCAACTCACGTATATCACAAGTATTTGAATCTGAACCATTTGTTTCGCATGTATTTGAAGCTAAGCCTTCTACTTCGCATTGATTTGAAGCTGAATCATGTGTTTCGATTTGATTTGATGCTAACTCGTTTGATTCGAATGCATTTGAATCTAAATCATGTATATCACAAGTATTTGAAGCTAAACCATTAGCTTCGCTTGGATTCGAAGATAAGCCTTCTACTTCGCATTGAATTGAAGCTAAATCATGTGTTTCGCATGGATTTGAAGCTACCACGTTTGTTTCGCATGCTGCTGAAGCTAAATCATGTATATCTCAAGTTTTTGAAGCTAAATCATGTGTTTCGTTTGGATTTGATGCTAACTCGTTTGTTTCGCATCCAGTTGAAGCCAAATCGTGTATATCACAAGTATGTGAAGCTAAACCGTTTGATTTGTATAGATTTGAAGCTAAGCCTTCAACTTCGCGTTGACTTGATGATAAATCATGTTTTTCGCTTGGATTTGAAGCTAACTCGTTTGTTTCGCATGCAGTTGAATCTAAATCATGAATAACAAAAGTATTTGAAGCTAAACCATATGTTTCGCATGGATTTCAAGCTAACTTGCTTGTTTCGCATGCAGTTGAAGGTAAATCATGTACATCACAAGTATTTGAAGCTAAAACATTTGTTTCGCATGAATTTGAGAATAAGCCGTCTAATTCGTTTTGATTTGAATCTAACTCATTTGTTTCGCATGGATTCGAATATCAGTCTTCTACTTCGCATTGATTTGAAGCTAAATAATGTGTTTCGCTTGTATTTGAAGCTAAAACATTTGTTTCGCATGGATTTGAAGCTAAGCCTTCCACTTCGCATTGATTTGATGCTACATCATGTCTTTCGCATGGATTTGAAGCTAAATCATATGATTCGCTTGGATTTGATGCTAACTCGTTTGTTTCGCATGCAGTTGTATCTAAATCATGTATATCACAAGTATTTGAAGCTAAACCATTTGTTTCGCAAGACATTGAAGCTAAGCCTTCTACTTCGCATTGATTTGAAGTTAAATCATGTGTTACGCTTGAATTTGAAGCTCACTCGATTGTTTTGCCTGCATTTGAAGCTATATCACTTATATGTGCAACTGTTTGAAGCTAAATCATTCGTTTCGCATGGATTTGAAGCTAAGCCTTCCACTTCGCATTGATATGAAGCTGAATAATGCGTTTCGCTTGGATTTGATGCTAACTAGTTCGTTTCGCATGCAGTTGAATCTTATTCATGCATATCACAAGTATTTGAAGCTGAAACATTTGTTTCGCATGAATATTAAGCTAAATCATGTGTTTCGCTTGGATTTGAAGCTAACTCGTTTGTATCGCATCCAGTTGAAGCTAAATCGTGTATATCACAAGTATGTGAAGTTAAACCGTTTGATTTGCATAGATTTGAAGCTAAGCCTTCAACTTCGCGTTGACTTGATGATAAATCATGTTTTTCGCTTGGATTTGAAGCTAACTCGTTTGTTTCGCATGCAGTTGAATCTAAATCATGAATAACAAAAGTATTTGAACCTAAACCATTTTTTCGCATGGATCTGAAGCTAACCTTGCTTGTTTCGCATGCAGTTGAAGGTAAATCATGTACATCACAAGTATTTGAAGCTAAAACATTTGTTTCGCATGAATTTGAGAATAAGCCGTCTAATTCGCTTTGATTTGAATCTAAATCATTTGTTTCGCATGGATTCGAATATCAGTCTTCTACTTCGCATTGATTAGAAGCTAAATCATGTGTTTCGCTTGTATTTGAAGCTAAAACATTTGTTTCGCATGGATTTGAAGCTAAGCCTCCTACTTCGCTTGGATTTGAAGTTAAATCATGTGTTTTCCTGGGATTTGAAGCTAACTTGTTGGATTCGCATGCAGTTGACTCTAAATCCCGTTTATTACAAGTATTTGAAGCTAAACCACACGTTTCGCATGGACTTGAAGTTAAGCCTTCTACTTCATATTGATTTGATGCTAAATCATGTGTTTCGCATGGATTTGATGCTAACTCGTTTTTTTCGCATGCATTTGAAGCTATTTCATTTAAACCGCAGGTATTTGAAGGTAAGTCATTTGTTTCGCATGAATTTGAAGCTAAATCGATGGTTTAAAATCGCTATTTCGCACGATTTTGTATCGAAATCGTGTGTTTCGCATGATTTTGAAGTTAAATCGTTTGTTTCGTGTGGATTTAAAGCTAATTCGTGTATTTCGCATGAATCTGAAGCTAAATTGTGCATTTCGCATGAATTTGAAGCTAAATCGTTTGTTACGCATTCAGTTGAAGCTATATCACTTATATTCGCAAGTATTTGAAACTTAATTATCCGCTTCGCATGGATTTGAAGCTAAGCCATCTACTTCGCACTGATTTGAAGCTAAATCACGTGTATCCCTGGGATTTGAAGCTAACTCGTTTGTTCGGCATGCAATTGAAGCTAAATCATGTATATCACAAGTATTTGAAGCTAAACCATTTGTTTCGCATGGATTCGAATATAAACCTTCCACGTCGTATTGATTTCAAGCTAAAACACGTGTTACGCATGAATTTAAAGCTAACTCGATTGTTTAGCGTGCATTTGAAGCTATATCACTTATATTCCAATATATGAATATAAATCATTTGTTTCTCATGTATTTGAAGATAAGCCTTTTACTTCGCATTGATTTGAAACTAAATCATGTGTTCCGTTTGGATTTGAAGCTAACTCGTTTGTTTCGAATGCAGTTGAAGCTAAATCATGTTTATCACAATTATCTGAATCTAATCCATCTGTTTCGCATGGATTTGAAGCTAAGCCTTCTACATCGCATTGATTGAAGTAAAGTCATGTGTTTCGCTTGGATTTGAAGCTAGCTCGATTGTTTCGCGTACATTTGAAGCTGTATCACTTATATTCGCCAGTATTTGAAACTTAATTATTCGCTTCGCATGGATTTGAAGCTAACCCCTCTACTTCGCACTGATTTGAAGCTAAATCAAGTGTATCCCTAGGATTTAAAGCTAACTCGTTTGTTCGGCATGCAGTAGAAGCTAAATCATGTATATCACAAGTACTTGGAGCTAAACCATTTGTTTCGCATCGATTTGAAGATAAGTCTTCTACTTCGCATTGATTTGAAGATAAATCATGTGATTCGCTTGGATTTGAAGCTAACTCGATTGTTTCGCTTGCATTTGAAGCTATATCGATTATATTCGCAAGTTGTTGAAGCTAAACCATTCGTTTCGCATGGATTTGAAGCTAAGGCTTCAACTTCGCATTGATTTGAAGATAAATCATGTGTTATCCTTGGATTTGAAGCTATATCACTTATATCGCAAGTATTTGAAGCTAAATGATTTGTGTAGCATGGAATTGAATCTAAGCCTTCTACTTCGCATTGAGTTGAAGCTAAATCATGTGATTCGCTTGGATTTGATGCTAACTCGTTTGTTTCGCATGCAGTTGTATCTAAATCATGTATATCACAAGTATTTGAAGCTAAACCATTCGTTTCGCATGGATTTGAAGCTAAGCCTTCTACTTCACATTGATTTGAAGTTAAATCATGTGTTTCGCATGGATTTGAAGCTAACTCGTATGTTTCGCCTGCATTTGAAGCTATATCACTTATATGTGCAACTGTTTGAAGCTAAATCATTCGTTTCGCATGGATTTGAACCTAAGCCTTCCACTTCGCATTGATACGAAGCTGAATAATGCGTTTCGCTTGGATTTGATGCTAACAAGTTCGTTTCGCATGCAGTTGAATCTAACTCATGCATATCACAAGTTTTTGAAGCTGAAACATTTGTTTCGCATGAATATTAAGCTAAATCATGTGTTTCGCTTGGATTTGAAGCTAACTCGTTTGTATCGCATGCAGTTGATACCAACTCATGTATATCACAAGTATTTGAATCTGAACCATTTGTTTCGCATGGATTTGAAGCTAAGCCTTCTACCTCGCATTGATTTGAAGCTGAATCATGTGTTTCGATTTGATTTGATGCTAACTCGTTTGATTCGAATGCATTTGAATCTAAATCATGTATATCACAAGTATTTGAAGCTAAACCATTTGCTTCGCTTGGATTCGAAGATAAGCCTTCTACTTCGCATTGAATTGAAGCTAAATCATGTGTTTCGCATGGATTTGAAGCTACCACGTTTGTTTCGCATGCTGCTGAAGCTAAATCATGTATATCTCAAGTTTTTGAAGCTAAATCATGTGTTTCGCTTGGATTTGAAGCTAAGCCTTCTACTTCGCATTGATTTGAAGCTGAATCATGTGTTTCGATTTGATTTGATGCTAACTCGTTTGATTCGAATGCATTTGAATCTAAATCATGTATATCACAAGTATTTGAAGCTAAACCATTTGCTTCGCTTGGATTCGAAGATAAGCCTTCTACTTCGCATTGAATTGAAGCTAAATCATGTGTTTCGCATGGATTTGAAGCTGCCACGTTTGTTTCGCATGCTGCTGAAGCTAAATCATGTATATCTCAAGTTTTTGAAGCTAAATCATGTGTTTCGCTTGGATTTGAAGCTAACTCGTTTGTTTCGCATCCAGTTGAAGCCAAATCGTGTATATCACAAGTATGTGAAGCTAAACCGTTTGATTTGTATAGATTTGAAGCTAAGCCTTCAACTTCGCGTTGACTTGATGATAAATCATGTTTTTCGCTTGGATTTGAAGGTAACTCGTTTGTTTCGCATGCAGTTGAATCTAAATCATGAATAACAAAAGTATTTGAAGCTAAACCATTTGTTTCGCATGGATTTCAAGCTAACTTGCTTGTTTCGCATGCAGTTGAAGGTAAATCATGTACATCACAAGTATTTGAAGCTAAAACATTTGTTTCGCATGAATTTGAGAATAAGCCGTCTAATTCGCTTTGATTTGAATCTAAATCATTTGTTTCGCATGGATTCGAATATCAGTCTTCTACTTCGCATTGATTTGAAGCTAAATCATGTGTTTCGCTTGTATTTGAAGCTAAAACATTTGTTTCTCCATGGATTTGAAGCTAAGTTTTCTACTTCGCATTGATTAGAAGCTGAATCATGTGTTTCGCTTTGATTTGAAGCTAACTCGTTTGATTCGCATGCATTTGAAGCTAAATCATGAATATCATATGTATTTGAAGCTTTACAACTTGATTCGCATAGATTTGAAGCTAAGCCTTCTACTTCACATTGATTTGAAGTTAAATCATGTGTTTCGCATGGATTTGAAGCTAACTCGTATGTTTCGCCTGCATTTGAAGCTATATCACTTATATGTGCAACTGTTTGAAGCTAAATCATTCGTTTCGCATGGATTTGAAGCTAAGCCTTCCACTTCGCATTGATATGAAGCTGAATAATGCGTTTCGCTTGGAGTTGATGCTAACAAGTTCGTTTCGCATGCAGTTGAATCTAATTCATGCATATCACAAGTATTTGAAGCTGAAACATTTGTTTCGCATGAATATTAAGCTAAATCATGTGTTTCGCTTGGATTTGAAGCTAACTCGTTTGTATCGCATGCAGTTGATACCAACTCATGTATATCACAAGTATTTGAATCGGAACCATTTGTTTCGCATGGATTTGAAGCTAAGCCTTCTACTTCGCATTGATTTGAAGCTCAATCATGTGTTTCGATTTGATTTGATGCTAACTCGTTTGATTCGAATGCATTTGAATCTAAATCATGTATATCACAAGTATTTGAAGCTAAACCATTTGCTTCGCTTGGATTCGAAGATAAGCCTTCTACTTCGCATTGAATTGAAGCTAAATCATGTGTTTCGCATGGATTTGAAGCTACCACGTTTGTTTCGCATACTGCTGAAGCTAAATCATGTATATCTCAAGTTTTTGAAGCTAAATCATGTGTTTCGCTTGGATTTGAAGCTAACTCGTTTGTTTCGCATCCAGTTGAAGCCAAATCGTGTATATCACAAGTATGTGATGCTAAACCGTTTGATTTGTATAGATTTGAAGCTAAGCCTTCAACTTCGCGTTGACTTGATGATAAATCATGTTTTTCGCTTGGATTTGAAGCTAACTCGTTTGTTTCGCATGCAGTTGAATCTAAATCATGAATAACAAAAGCATTTGAAGCTAAACCATATGTTTTGCATGGATTTCAAGCTAACTTGCTTGTTTCGCATGCAGTTGAAGGTAAATCATGTACATCACAAGTATTTGAAGCTAAAACATTTGTTTCGCATGAATTTGAGAATAAGCCGTCTAATTCGCTTTGATTTGAATCTAAATCATTTGTTTCGCATGGATTCGAATATCAGTCTTCTACTTCGCATTGATTAGAAGCTAAATCATGTGTTTCGCTTGTATTTGAAGCTAAAACATTTGTTTCGCATGGATTTGAAGCTAAGCCTTCCACTTCGCATTGATTTGAAGTTAAATCATTTGTATCTCTTGAATTTGAAGCTAACTCGTTTGATTCGCATGCAGTTGAAGCCAAATCATGTTTATCACAAGTATTTGAAGCAAAACCATTTGTTTCGCACTGATTTGAAGCTAAGCCTACTACTTCGCATTGATTTGAAGCTGAATCATGTGTTTCGCATGGACTTCAAGCTAACACGTTTGTTTCTCCTGCATTTGAAGGTATTTCATTTAAACCGCAGGTATTTGAAGGTAAATCATTTGTTTCGCATGGATTTGAAGCTAAGCCTCCTACTTCGCTTTGATTTGAAATTAAATCATGTGTTTCTCTTGAATTTGAAGCTACCTCGTTTGATTCGCGTGCAGTTGAAGCTAAATCATTTTGATCACAAGTATCTGAATCCAAACCATTTGTTTCGCATGGATTTGAAGCAAAGCCTCCTACTTTGCTTTGATTTGAAGTTAAATCATGTGTTTTCCTGGGATTTGAAGCTAACTCGTTTGATTCGCATGCAGTTGACTCTAAATCCCGTTTATCACAAGTATTTGAAGCTAAACCACATGTTTCGCATGGATTTGAAGTTAAGCCTTCTACTTCGCATTGATTTGAAGTTAAATCATGTGTTTCCCTGGGATTTGAAGCTAACTCGTTTGATTCGCATGCAGTTGACTCTAAATCGTGTTTATCACAAGTATCTGAAGCTAAACCATTTGTTTCGCATGGATTTGAAGCTAAGCCTTCTACTTCGCATTGATTTGAAGCTGACTCATGTGTTTCCCTTGGCTTTGAAGCTAACTCGTTCGATTTGCATGCAGTTGATGCTAAAACATGTTTATCACAAGTATTTGAAGCTAAATCATTTGTTTCGCATTGATTTGAAGCTAAGCCTTCTACTTCGCAATGATTTGAAGTTAAATCATGTGTTTCCCTCGGAATTCAAGCTAACTCGTTTGATTCGCATGCAGTTGAAGGTAAATCATGTACATCACAAGTATTTGAAGCTAAAACATTTGTTTCGCATGAATTTGAGAATAAGCCATCTAATTCGCTTTGATTTGAATCTAAATCATTTGTTTCGCATGGATTCGAATATCAGTCTTCTACTTCGCATTGATTTGAAGCTAAATCATGTGTTTCGCTTGTATTTGAAGCTAAAACATTTGTTTCGCATGGATTTGAAGCTAAGCCTTCCACTTCGCATTGATTTGATGCTACATCATGTCTTTCGCATGGATTTGAAGCTAACTCGTTTGTTTCGCATGCAGTTGAATCTAAATCATGAATAACAAAAGTATTTGAAGCTAAACCATTTGTTTCGCATGGATTTCAAGCTAACTTGCTTGTTTCGCATGCAGTTGAAGGTAAATCATGTACATCACAAGTATTTGAAGCTAAAACATTTGTTTCGCATGAATTTGAGAATAAGCCGACTCATTCGCTTTGATTTGAATCTAAATCATTTGTTTCGCATGGATTCGAATATCAGTCTTCTACTTCGCATTGATTTGAAGCTAAATCATGTGTTTCGCTTGTATTTGAAGCTAAAACATTTGTTTCGCATGGATTTGAAGCTAAGCCTTCCACTTCGCATTGATTTGATGCTACATCATGTCTTTCGCATGGATTTGAAGCTAAATCATGTGATTCGCTTGGATTTGATGCTAACTCGTTTGTTTCGCATGCAGTTGTATCTAAATCATGTATATCACAAGTATTTGAAGCTAAACCATTTGTTTCGCAAGACAATGAAGCTAAGCCTTCTACTTCGCATTGATTTGAAGTTAAATCATGTGTTACGCTTGGATTTGAAGCTCACTCGATTGTTTCGCCTGCATTTGAAGCTATATCACTTATATGTGCAACTGTTTGAAGCTAAATCATTCGTTTCGCATGGATTTGAAGCTAAGCCTTCCACTTCGCATTGATATGAAGCTGAATAGTGCGTTTCGCTTGGATTTGATGCTAACTAGTTCGTTTCGCATGCAGTTGAATCTTATTCATGCATATCACAAGTATTTGAAGCTGAAACATTTGTTTCGCATGAATATTAAGCTAAATCATGTGTTTCGCTTGGATTTGAAGCTAACTCGTTTGTATCGCATCCAGTTGAAGCTAAATCGTGTATATCACAAGTATGTGAAGTTAAACCGTTTGATTTGCATAGATTTGAAGCTAAGCCTTCAACTTCGCGGTGACTTGATGATAAATCATGTTTTTCGCTTGGATTTGAAGCTAACTCGTTTGTTTCGCATGCAGTTGAATCTAAATCATGAATAACAAAAGTATTTGAACCTAAACCATTTGTTTCGCATGGATCTGAAGCTAACTTGCTTGTTTCGCATGCAGTTGAAGGTAAATCATGTACATCACAAGTATTTGAAGCTAAAACATTTGTTTCGCATGAATTTGAGAATAAGCCATCTAATTCGCTTTGATTTGAATCTAAATCATTTGTTTCGCATGGATTCGAAGATCAGTCTTCTACTTCGCATTGATTTGAAGCTAAATCATGTGTTTCGCTTGTATTTGAAGCTAACACGTTGGTTTCGCATGCAGATGAAGCTAAATCATGTATATCACAAGTCTTTAAAGCTGAACCATTTGTTTCGCATGATTATTAAGCTAAATGATGTGTTTCGCTTGGATATGAAGCTAACTCGTTTGTTTCGCATGCATTTGAAGCTATATCACTTATATGTGCAACTGTTTGAAGATAAATCATTCGTTTCGCATGGATTTGAAGCTAAGCCTTCCACTTCGCATTGATATGAAGCTGAATAGTGCGTTTCGCTTGGATATGATGCTAACTAGTTCGTTTCGCATGCAGTTGAATCTAAATCATGAATAACAAAAGTATTTGAAGCTAAACCATTTGTTTCGCATGGATTTGAAGCTAACTTGCTTGTTTCGCATGCAGTTGAAGGTAAATCATGTACATCACAAGTATTTGAAGCTAAAACATTTGTTTCGCATGAATTTGAGAATAAGCCATCTAATTCGCTTTGATTTGAATCTAAATCATTTGTTTCGCATGGATTCGAAGATCAGTCTTCTACTTCGCATTGATTTGAAGTTAAATCATGCGTTTCCCTGGGATTTGAAGCTAACTCGTTTGACTCGCATGCAGTTGTCTCTAAACCGTGTTTATCACAAGTATTTGATGCTAAACCACTTGTTTCGCATGGATTTGATGCTAACTCGTTTTTTTCGCCTGCATTTGAAGCTATTTCATATAAACCGCAGGTATTTGAAGCTAAATCATTTGTTTCGCATTGATTTGAAGCTATGCCTTCTACTTCGCATTGATTTGAATTTAAATCATGTGTTTCTCTTGAATTTGAAGCTAACTCGTTTGATTCGCATGCAGTTGACTCTAAATCGTGTCCATCACAAGAAATTGAATCCAAACCATTTGTTTCGCATTGATTTGAAGCTAAGACTACTACATCGTATTGATTTGAAGCTAAATCATGTTTATCACAAGAATTTGAAACTAAATCATTTGCTTCGCATTGACTTGAAGCTAAGCCTTCTACTTCGCATTGATTTGAAGTTAAATCATTTGTATCTCTTGAATTTGAAGCTAACTCGTTTGATTCGCATGCAGTTGAAGCTAAATCAAGTTTATCACAAGTATTTGAAGCTAAATTATTTGTTTCGCATTGACTTGAAGCTAAGCCTTCTACTTCGCATTGATTTGAAGTTAAATCATTTGTATCTCTTGAATTTGAAGCTAACACGTTTGTTTCTGCTGCATTTGAAGGTATTTCATTTAAACCGCAGGTATTTGAAGGTAAATCATTTGTTTCGCATGGATTTGAAGCTAAGCCTCCTACTTCGCTTTGATTTGAAGTTAAATCATGTGTTTCTCTTGAATTTGAAGCTAACTCGTTTGATTCGCGTGCAGTTGAAGCTAAATCATTTTGATCACAAGTATCTGAATCCAAACCATTTGTTTCGCATTGATTTGAAGCTAAGCCTACTACTTCGTATTGATTTGAAGTTAAATCATGTGTTTCCCGTGGATTTAAAGCTAACTCGTTCGAATCGCATGCAGTTGAAGCTAAATCATGTTTATCACAAGTATTTGAAGCTAAATCATTTGTTTCGCATTGATTTGAAGCTAAGCCTTCTACTTCGCATTGATTTGAAGCTAACTCATGTGTTTCCCATGGATTTAAAGCTAACTCTTTTTTTTCGCCTGCATTTGAAGCTATTTCATTTAAACCGCAGGTATTTGAAGGTAAATCATTTGTTTCGCATGGATTTGAAGCTAAGCCTCCTACTTCGCTTTGATTTGAAGTTAAATAATGTGTTTCCCTGATATTTGAAGCTAACTCGTTTGATTCGCATGCAGTTGAAGCTATATCATGTTTATTACAAGTATTTGAAGCTAAATCATTTGTTTCGCATGGATTTGAAGCTAAGCCTTCTATTTCGCATTGATTTGAAGTTAAATCATGTGTTTCCCTGGGATTTGAAGCTAACTCGTTTGATTCGCATGCAGTTGACTCTAAATCGTGTTTATCACATGTATTTGAAGCAAAACCATTTGTTTCGCATTGATTTGAAGCTAAGCCTACTGCTTCGCATTGATTTGAAGCAGAATCATGGGTTTCGCATGGGCTTCAAGCTAACTTGTTTGTTTCGCCTGCATTTGAAGTGATTTCATTTAAACCGCATGTATTTGAAGGTAAATCATTTTTTTCGCACGGATTTGAAGCTAAGCCTCCTACTTCGCTTGGATTTGAAGTTAAATCATGTGTTTTCCTAGGATTTGAAACTAACTCGTTTGATTCGCATGCAGTTGAAGCTAAATCAAGTTTATCACAAGTATTTGAAGCTAAATTATTTGTTTCGCATTGACTTGAAGCTAAGCCTTCTACTTCGCATTGATTTGAAGCTAACTCATGTGTTTCCCATGGATTTGAAGCTAACTCTTTTTTTTCGCCTGCATTTGAAGCTATTTCATTTAAACCGCAGGTATTTGAAGGTAAATCATTTGTTTCGCATGGATTTGAAGCTAAGCCTCCTACTTCGCATTGATTTGAAGCTGAATCATGTGTTTCGCATGGACTTCAAGCTAACTTGTTTGATTCGCATGCAGTTGACTCTAAATCGTGTTTATCATAAGTATTTCAAGCTAAACCATTTGTTTCACGTGGATTTGAAGCTAAGCCTTCTACTTCGCATTGACTTGAAGCTAACTCATGTGTTTTCCATGGATTTGAAGCTAACTCTTTTTTTTCGCCTGCATTTGAAGCTATTTCATTTAAACCGCAGGTATTTGAAGGTAAATCATTTGTTTCGCATGCATTTGAAGCTAAGCCTCCTACTTCGCATTGATTTGAAGCTAACTCATGTGTTTCGCATGGATTTGATGCTAACTCGTTTGTTTCGGCTGCATTTGAAGTTATTTCATTTAAACCGCAGGTATTTGAAGGTAAATCATTTGTTTCGCATGGATTTGAAGCTAAGCCTCCTACTTCGCTTTGATTTGAAGTTAAATCATGTGTCGTCCTGGGATTTGAAACTAACTCGTTTGATTCGCATGCAGTTGACTCGAAATCCCGTTTATCACAAGTATTTGAAGCTAAACCACATGTTTCGCATGGATTTGGAATTAAGCATTCTACTTCATATTGATTTGCTGCTAAATCATATGTTTCGCATGGATTTGATGCTAACTCGTTTTTTTCGCCTGCATTTGAAGCTATTTCATTTAAACCGCAGGTATTTGAAGGTAAATCATTTGTTTCGCATGGATTTGAAGCTAAGCCTCCTACTTCGCTTTGATTTGAAGTTAAATCATGTGTTTCCCTGATATTTGACGCTAACTCGTTTGATTCGCATGCAGTTTAAGCTAAATCATGTTTATCATAAGTATTTGAAGCTAAATCATTTGTTTCACTTTGACTTGAAGCTAAGCCTTCTACTTCGCATTGATTTGAAGTTAAATCATGTTTTTCGCTAGGATTTGAAGCTAACTTGTTTGATTCGCATGCAGTTGAAGCTAAATCATGTTTATCACAAGTATTTGAAGCAAAACCATTTGTTTCGCATTGATTTGAAGCTAAGCCTACTACTTCGCATTGATTTGAAGCTGAATCATGTGTTTCGCATGGACTTCAAGCTAACTTGTTTGTTTCGCCTGCATTTGAAGCTATTTCATTTAAATCGCAAGTATTTGAAGGTAAATCATTTGTTTCGCATGTATTTGAAGCTGCGCCTACTACTTTGCATTGATTTGAAGTTAAATCATATTTTTCGCTAGGATTTGAAGCTAACTTGTTTGATTCGCATGCAGTTGAAGCTAAATCATGTTTATCACAAGTATTTGAAGCAAAACCATTTGTTTCGCATTGATTTGAAGCTAAGCCTACTACTTCGCATTGATTTGAAGCTGAGTCATGTGTTTCGCATGGACTTCAAGCTAACTTGTTTGTTTCGCCTGCATTTGAAGCTATTTCATTTAAACCGCAAGTATTTGAAGGTAAATCATTTGTTTCGCATGTATTTGAAGCTGAGCCTACTACTTTGCATTGATTTGAAGTTAAATCATGTTTTTCGCTAGGATTTGAAGCTAACTTGTTTGATTCACATGCAGTGGAAGCTAAATCATGTTTATCACAAGTATTTGAAGCAAAACCATTTGTTTCGCATTGATTTGAAGCTAAGCCTACTACTTCGCATTGATTTGATGCTGAATCATGTGTTTCGCATGGACATCAAGCTTACTTGTTTGTATCGCCTGCATTTGAAGTTATTTCATTTAAACCGCAGGTATTTGAAGGTAAATCATTTGTTTCGCATGGATTTGAAGCTAAGCCTCCTACTTCGCTTTGATTTGAAGTTAAATCATGTGTTTTCCTGGGATTTGAAGCTAACTCGTTTGATCCGCATGCAGTTGACTCTAAATCCCGTTTATCACAAGTATTTGAAGCAAAACCATTTTTTGCTCATGGATTTGAAGCTAAGCCTTCTACTTCGCATTGATTAGAAGTTAAATCATGTGTTTCCCTGGGATTTGAAGCTAACTCGTTTGATTCGCATGCAGTTGACTCTAAATCATGTTTATCACAAGTATTTGAAGCTAAACCATTTGTTTCGCATGGATTTGAAACTAAGCCTTCTACTTCGTATTGATTTGAAGCTAACTCATGTGCTTCGCATGGATTTGAAGCTAACTCGTTTGTTTCGCCTGCATTTGAAGCTATTTCATTTAAACCGCAGGTATTTGAATGTAAATCATTTGTTTCGCATGGATTTGAAGCTAAGCCTTCTACTTCGCATTGATTAGAAGTTAAATCATGTGTTTCCCTGGGATTTGAAGCTAACTCGTTTGATCCGCATGCAGTTGACTCTAAATCGTGTTTATCACAAGTATTTGAAGCTAAACCATTTGTTTCGCATGGATTTGAAGCTAAGCCTTCTACTTCGCATTGATTTGAAGCTAACTCATGTGTTTCCCATGGATTTAAATCTAACTCGTTTGTTTCGCCTGCATTTGAAGTTATTTCATTCAAACCGCAGGTATTTGAAGGTAAATCATTTGTTTCGCATGGATTTGAAGCTAAGCCTCCCACTTCGCTTTGATTTGAAGTTAAATCATGTGTCGTCCTGGGATTTGAAACTAACTCGTTTGATTCGCATGCAGTTGACTCTAAATCCCGTTTATCACAAGTATTTGAAGCTAAACCATTTGTTTCGCATGGATTTGAAGCTAAGCCTTCTACTTCGCATTGATTTGAAGCTAACTCATGTGTTTCCCATGGATTTAAAGCTAACTCGTTTGTTTCGCCTGCATTTGAAGCTATTTTATTTAAACCGCAAGTATTTGAAGGTAAGTCATTTGTTTCGCATGGATTTGAAGCTAAGCCGCCTACTTCGCATGGATTTGAAGTAATGTCATGTGTTTCCTTGGGATTTGAAGCTAACTCGTTTGACTCGCATGCAGTTGACTCTAAATCGTGTTTATCACAAGTATTTGAAGCTAAACCATTTGTTTCGCATGGATTTGAAGCTAAGCCTTCTACTTCGCATTGATTTGAAGTTAAATCATGTGTTTCCCTCGGAATTCAAGCTAACTCGTTTGATTCGCATGCAGTTGAAGCTTAATCATGTTTATCACAAGTAAAAATTAAATCATTTGTTTCGCATTGATTTGAAGCTGAGCCTACTACTTTGCATTGATTTGAAGTTAAATCATGTGTCGTCCTGGGATTTGAAGCTAACTCGTTTGATTCGCATGCAGTTGACTCTAAATCCCGTTTATCACAAGTATTTGAAGCTAAACCACATGTTTCGCATGGATTTGGAATTAAGCATTCTACTTCATATTGATTTGCTGCTAAATCATATGTTTCGCATGGATTTGATGCTAACTCGTTTTTTTCGCTTGCATTTGAAGCTATTTCATTTAAACCGCAGGTATTTGAAGGTAAATCATTTGTTTCGCATGGATTTGAAGCTAAGCCTCCTACTTCGCTTTGATTTGAAGTTAAATCATGTGTTTCCCTGATATTTGACGCTAACTCGTTTGATTCGCATGCAGTTTAAGCTAAATCATGTTTATCATAAGTATTTGAAGCTAAATCATTTGTTTCACTTTGACTTGAAGCTAAGCCTTCTACTTCGCATTGATTTGAAGTTAAATCATGTTTTTCGCTAGGATTTGAAGCTAACTTGTTTGATTCGCATGCAGTTGAAGCTAAATCATGTTTATCACAAGTATTTGAAGCAAAACCATTTGTTTCGCATTGATTTGAAGCTAAGCCTACTACTTCGCATTGATTTGAAGCTGAATCATGTGTTTCGCATGGACTTCAAGCTAACTTGTTTGTTTCGCCTGCATTTGAAGCTATTTCATTTAAATCGCAAGTATTTGAAGGTAAATCATTTGTTTCGCATGTATTTGAAGCTGCGCCTACTACTTTGCATTGATTTGAAGTTAAATCATATTTTTCGCTAGGATTTGAAGCTAACTTGTTTGATTCGCATGCAGTTGAAGCTAAATCATGTTTATCACAAGTATTTGAAGCAAAACCATTTGTTTCGCATTGATTT
Source organism: Megalopta genalis (assembly GCF_051020955.1). NCBI lineage: Eukaryota > Metazoa > Arthropoda > Insecta > Hymenoptera > Halictidae > Megalopta > Megalopta genalis. Next base: position 46,097 of record NW_027477887.1, read on the forward strand.
GAAGCTAAGCCTACTACTTCGCATTGATTTGAAGCTGAGTCATGTGTTTCGCATGGACTTCAAGCTAACTTGTTTGTTTCGCCTGCATTTGAAGCTATTTCATTTAAACCGCAAGTATTTGAAGGTAAATCATTTGTTTCGCATGTATTTGAAGCTGAGCCTACTACTTTGCATTGATTTGAAGTTAAATCATGTTTTTCGCTAGGATTTGAAGCTAACTTGTTTGATTCACATGCAGTGGAAGCTAAATCATGTTTATCACAAGTATTTGAAGCAAAACCATTTGTTTCGCATTGATTTGAAGCTAAGCCTACTACTTCGCATTGATTTGATGCTGAATCATGTGTTTCGCATGGACATCAAGCTTACTTGTTTGTATCGCCTGCATTTGAAGTTATTTCATTTAAACCGCAGGTATTTGAAGGTAAATCATTTGTTTCGCATGGATTTGAAGCTAAGCCTCCTACTTCGCTTTGATTTGAAGTTAAATCATGTGTTTTCCTGGGATTTGAAGCTAACTCGTTTGATCCGCATGCAGTTGACTCTAAATCCCGTTTATCACAAGTATTTGAAGCAAAACCATTTTTTGCTCATGGATTTGAAGCTAAGCCTTCTACTTCGCATTGATTAGAAGTTAAATCATGTGTTTCCCTGGGATTTGAAGTTAACTCGTTTGATTCGCATGCAGTTGACTCTAAATCATGTTTATCACAAGTATTTGAAGCTAAACCATTTGTTTCGCATGGATTTGAAACTAAGCCTTCTACTTCGTATTGATTTGAAGCTAACTCATGTGCTTCGCATGGATTTGAAGCTAACTCGTTTGTTTCGCCTGCATTTGAAGCTATTTCATTTAAACCGCAGGTATTTGAATGTAAATCATTTGTTTCGCATGGATTTGAAGCTAAGCCTTCTACTTCGCATTGATTAGAAGTTAAATCATGTGTTTCCCTGGGATTTGAAGCTAACTCGTTTGATCCGCATGCAGTTGACTCTAAATCGTGTTTATCACAAGTATTTGAAGCTAAACCATTTGTTTCGCATGGATTTGAAGCTAAGCCTTCTACTTCGCATTGATTTGAAGCTAACTCATGTGTTTCCCATGGATTTAAATCTAACTCGTTTGTTTCGCCTGCATTTGAAGTTATTTCATTCAAACCGCAGGTATTTGAAGGTAAATCATTTGTTTCGCATGGATTGAAGCTAAGCCTCCCACTTCGCTTTGATTTGAAGTTAAATCATGTGTCGTCCTGGGATTTGAAACTAACTCGTTTGATTCGCATGCAGTTGACTCTAAATCCCGTTTATCACAAGTATTTGAAGCTAAACCATTTGTTTCGCATGGATTTGAAGCTAAGCCTTCTACTTCGCATTGATTTGAAGCTAACTCATGTGTTTCCCATGGATTTAAAGCTAACTCGTTTGTTTCGCCTGCATTTGAAGCTATTTTATTTAAACCGCAAGTATTTGAAGGTAAGTCATTTGTTTCGCATGGATTTGAAGCTAAGCCGCCTACTTCGCATGGATTTGAAGTAATGTCATGTGTTTCCTTGGATTTGAAGCTAACTCGTTTGACTCGCATGCAGTTGACTCTAAATCGTGTTTATCACAAGTATTTGAAGCTAAACCATTTGTTTCGCATGGATTTGAAGCTAAGCCTTCTACTTCGCATTGATTGAAGTTAAATCATGTGTTTCCCTCGGAATTCAAGCTAACTCGTTTGATTCGCATGCAGTTGAAGCTTAATCATGTTTATCACAAGTATTTGAAGCTAAATCATTTGTTTCGCATTGATTTGAAGCTGAGCCTACTACTTTGCATTGATTTGAAGTTAAATCATGTGTCGTCCTGGATTTGAAGCTAACTCGTTTGATTCGCATGCAGTTGACTCTAAATCCCGTTTATCACAAGTATTTGAAGCTAAACCACATGTTTCGCATGGATTTGGAATTAAGCATTCTACTTCATATTGATTTGCTGCTAAATCATATGTTTCGCATGGATTTGATGCTAACTCGTTTTTTTCGCTTGCATTTGAAGCTATTTCATTTAAACCGCAGGTATTTGAAGGTAAATCATTTGTTTCGCATGGATTTGAAGCTAAGCCTCCTACTTCGCTTTGATTTGAAGTTAAATCATGTGTTTCCCTGATATTTGACGCTAACTCGTTTGATTCGCATGCAGTTTAAGCTAAATCATGTTTATCATAAGTATTTGAAGCTAAATCATTTGTTTCGCTTTGACTTGAAGCTAAGCCTTCTACTTCGCATTGATTTGAAGTTAAATCATGTTTTTCGCTAGGATTTGAAGCTAACTTGTTTGATTCGCATGCAGTTGAAGCTAAATCATGTTTATCACAAGTATTTGAAGCAAAACCATTTGTTTCGCATTGATTTGAAGCTAAGCCTACTACTTCGCATTGATTGGAAGCTGAATCATGTGTTTCGCATGGACTTCAAGCTAACTTGTTTGTATCGCCTGCATTTGAAGTTATTTCATTTAAACCGCAGGTATTTGAAGGTAAATCATTTGTTTCGCATGGATTTGAAGCTAAGCCTCCTACTTCGCTTTGATTTGAAGTTAAATCATGTGTTTTCCTGGATTTGAAGCTAACTCGTTTGATCCGCATGCAGTTGACTCTAAATCCCGTTTATCACAAGTATTTGAAGCAAAACCATTTTTTTCGCATGGATTTGAAGCTAAGCCTTCTACTTCGCATTGATTTGAAGCTAACTCATGTGTTTCCCATGGATTTAAAGCTAACTCGTTTGTTTCGCCTGCATTTGAAGTTATTTCATTCAAACCGCAGGTATTTGAAGGTAAATCATTTGTTTCGCATGGATTTGAAGCTAAGCCTCCTACTTCGCTTTGATTTGAAGTTAAATCATGTGTTTTTCTGGGATTTGAAGCTAACTCGTTTGATCCGCATGCAGTTGACTCTAAATCGTGTTTATCACAAGTATTTGAAGCTAAACCATTTGTTTCGCATGGATTTGAAGCTAAGCCTTCTACTTCGCATTGATTTGAAGCTAACTCATGTGTTTCCCATGGATTTAAAGCTAACTCGTTTGTTTCGCCTGCATTTGAAGTTATTTCATTCAAACCGCAGGTATTTGAAGGTAAATCATTTGTTTCGCATGGATTTGAAGCTAAGCCTCCTACTTCGCTTTGATTTGAAGTTAAATCATGTGTTTTTCTGGGATTTGAAGCTAACTCGTTTGATCCGCATGCAGTTGACTCTAAATCCCGTTTATCACAAGTATTTGAAGCTAAACCACATGTTTCGCATGGATTTGAAGTTAAGCCTTCTACTTCATATTGATTTGATGCTAAATCATGTGTTTCGCATGGATTTGATGCTAACTCGTTTTTTTCGCCTGCATTTGAAGCTATTTTATTTAAACCGCAAGTATTTGAAGGTAAGTCATTTGTTTCGCATGGATTTGAAGCTAAGCCGCCTACTTCGCATGGATTTGAAGTAATGTCATGTGTTTCCTTGGGATTTGAAGCTAACTCGTTTGACTCGCATGCAGTTGACTCTAAATCGTGTTTATCACTAGTATTTGAAGCTAAACCATTTGTTTCGCATGGATTGAAGCTAAGCCTTCTACTTCGCATTGATTTGAAGTTAAATTATGTGTTTCCCTCGGAATTCAAGCTAACTCGTTTGATTCGCATGCAGTTGAAGCTTAATCATGTTTATCACAAGTATTTGAAGCTAAATCATTTGTTTCGCATTGATTTGAAGCTGAGCCTACTACTTTGCATTGATTTGAAGTTAAATCATGTGTCGTCCTGGGATTTGAAGCTAACTCGTTTGATTCGCATGCAGTTGACTCTAAATCCCGTTTATCACAAGTATTTGAAGCTAAACCACATGTTTCGCATGGATTTGGAATTAAGCATTCTACTTCATATTGATTTGCTGCTAAATCATATGTTTCGCATGGATTTGATGCTAACTCGTTTTTTTCGCTTGCATTTGAAGCTATTTCATTTAAACCGCAGGTATTTGAAGGTAAATCATTTGTTTCGCATGGATTTGAAGCTAAGCCTCCTACTTCGCTTTGATTTGAAGTTAAATCATGTGTTTCCCTGATATTTGACGCTAACTCGTTTGATTCGCATGCAGTTTAAGCTAAATCATGTTTATCATAAGTATTTGAAGCTAAATCATTTGTTTCGCTTTGACTTGAAGCTAAGCCTTCTACTTCGCATTGATTTGAAGTTAAATCATGTTTTTCGCTAGGATTTGAAGCTAACTTGTTTGATTCGCATGCAGTTGAAGCTAAATCATGTTTATCACAAGTATTTGAAGCAAAACCATTTGTTTCGCATTGATTTGAAGCTAAGCCTACTACTTCGCATTGATTGGAAGCTGAATCATGTGTTTCGCATGGACTTCAAGCTAACTTGTTTGTTTCGCCTGCATTTGAAGCTATTTCATTTAAATCGCAAGTATTTGAAGGTAAATCATTTGTTTCGCATGTATTTGAAGCTGCGCCTACTACTTTGCATTGATTTGAAGTTAAATCATATTTTTCGCTAGGATTTGAAGCTAACTTGTTTGATTCGCATGCAGTTGAAGCTAAATCATGTTTATCACAAGTATTTGAAGCAAAACCATTTGCTTCGCATTGATTTGAAGCTAAGCCTACTACTTCGCATTGATTTGAAGCTGAGTCATGTGTTTCGCATGGACTTCAAGCTAACTTGTTTGTTTCGCCTGCATTTGAAGCTATTTCATTTAAACCGCAAGTATTTGAAGGTAAATCATTTGTTTCGCATGTATTTGAAGCTGAGCCTACTACTTTGCATTGATTCGAAGTTAAATCATGTTTTTCGCTAGGATTTGAAGCTAACTTGTTTGATTCACATGCAGTTGAAGCTAAATCATGTTTATCACAAGTATTTGAAGCAAAACCATTTGTTTCGCATTGATTTGAAGCTAAGCCTACTACTTCGCATTGATTTGATGCTGAATCATGTGTTTCGCATGGACTTCAAGCTAACTTGTTTGTATCGCCTGCATTTGAAGTTATTTCATTTAAACCGCAGGTATTTGAAGGTAAATCATTTGTTTCGCATGGATTTGAAGCTAAGCCTCCTACTTCGCTTTGATTTGAAGTTAAATCATGTGTTTTCCTGGGATTTGAAGCTAACTCGTTTGATCCGCATGCAGTTGACTCTAAATCCCGTTTATCACAAGTATTTGAAGCAAAACCATTTTTTTCGCATGGATTTGAAGCTAAGCCTTCTACTTCGCATTGATTAGAAGTTAAATCATGTGTTTCCCTGGGATTTGAAGCTAACTTGTTTGATTCGCATGCAGTTGAAGCTAAATCATGTTTATCACAAGTATTTGAAGCAAAACCATTTGCTTCGCATTGATTTGAAGCTAAGCCTACTACTTCGCATTGATTTGAAGCTGAGTCATGTGTTTCGCATGGACTTCAAGCTAACTTGTTTGTTTCGCCTGCATTTGAAGCTATTTCATTTAAACCGCAAGTATTTGAAGGTAAATCATTTGTTTCGCATGTATTTGAAGCTGAGCCTACTACTTTGCATGATTTGAAGTTAAATCATGTTTTTCGCTAGGATTTGAAGCTAACTTGTTTGATTCACATGCAGTTGAAGCTAAATCATGTTTATCACAAGTATTTGAAGCAAAACCATTTGTTTCGCATTGATTTGTAGCTAAGCCTACTACTTCGCATTGATTGATGCTGAATCATGTGTTTCGCATGGACTTCAAGCTAACTTGTTTGTATCGCCTGCATTTGAAGTTATTTCATTCAAACCGCAGGTATTTGAAGGTAAATCATTTGTTTCGCATGGATTTGAAGCTAAGCCTCCTACTTCGCTTTGATTTGAAGTTAAATCATGTGTTTTCCTGGGATTTGAAGCTAACTCGTTTGATCCGCATGCAGTTGACTCTAAATCCCGTTTATCACAAGTATTTGAAGCAAAACATTTTTTTCGCATGGATTTGAAGCTAAGCCTTCTACTTCGCATTGATTAGAAGTTAAATCATGTGTTTCCCTGGGATTTGAAGCTAACTCGTTTGATTCGCATGCAGTTTACTCTAAATCGTGTTTATCACAAGTATTTGAAGCTAAACCATTTGTTTCGCATGGATTTGAAACTAAGCCTTCTACTTCGTATTGATTTGAAGCTAACTCATGTGCTTCGC
>NW_027477888.1:0-52244 GCF_051020955.1 Megalopta genalis
TTTGTTTCGCATGGATTTGAAGCTAAACCTTCTACATCGCATTGATTTGAAGCTAAATCATGTGTTTCGCTGGGATTTGAAGCTAACTCGTTTGTTTCGCAAGCAGTCGCAGCTGAATCGTGTATATCACAGGTATTAGAAGCTGATCCATTTATATCGCATGGTTTTGAAGCTAAGCCTTCTACATCGCATTGATTTGAAGGTAAATAATATGTTTCGTATGGAGTTGAAGCTACAACGTTTGTTTCGTCTGCATTTGAGGTTATATCACTTATATCGCAAGTATCTGAAGCTCATTCATGTGTTTTGCTTGGATTTGAAGCTAACTCGTTTGTTTCTCCTGCATTTGAAGCTATATCACTTATTTCGCAAGTATCTGATGCAAGTAATTTGTGTCGCACGGATTTGAAGCTAAACCCTCCACATCGCATTGGTTTGAAGCTAAACCTTCCATATCAAATTGATTTGAAGCTAAACCTTCTACATCGCATTGATTTGAAGGTATATAATATGATTCGTATGGAGTTGAAGCTACAACGTTTGTTTCGTCTGGATTTGAAGCTATATCACTTATATCACAAGTGTTTGAAGCTAAATCATTTGTTTCGTATGGATTTGAAGCTAAAGCTTCTACATCGCATTGATTTGTAGCTAAATCATGTGTTTCGCTTGGATTTGAAGCTACACCTTCTACATCGCATTGATTTGAAGCTAAATCATGTGTTTTGTATGGATTTGATGCTAACTCGTTTGTTTCCCCTGCATTTGAAGCTATACCAGTTGTATCGCAAGTATCTGATGCTAAATCATTTGTGTCGCATGGATCTGAAGCTAAACCTTCTACATCGCATTGATTTAAAGCTACCTCATATGTTTCGCCTTCACTTGAAGATATTTTATTTATATCGCAATTATTTGAAGATATCCCATTTATTTCTCATGGATTTGAGGCTAAGCCTTCTACTTCACATTGATTTGAAGCTAAATCATGTGATTTGCATGGATTTGATGCTAACTCGTTCGTTTCGCCTGCATTTGATGCTATATCACTTATATCGCAAGTATCTGAAGCTAAATCATTTGTTTCGCATGGATTTGAAGCTAAACCTTCTACATCGCATTGATTTGAAGCTAAATCATGTGTTTTGCATATATTTTATAATAACTCGTTAGTTTCCCCTGCATTTGAAGCTATATCAGTTATATCGCAAGTATCTGATGCTAAATGATTTGTGTAGCATGGATTTGAAGCTAAACCTTCTACATCGCATTGATTTGCAGCTAAATCATGTGTTTCGCATGGATTTGAAGCTAAATCGTTCGTTTCCCCTGCATTTGATGCTATATCACTTATATCGCAAGTGTTTGAAGCTAAACCTTCTACATCGTAGCGATTTGAAGATAAATGATATGTATCGCATGGATTTTGAAGCTATCCCGTTTGATTCGTCTGCATTTGCAGCTATATCACTTATATCACTTGTGTTTGAAGCTAAATCATTTGTTTCGCATGGATTTGAAGCTAAACCTTCTACATCGCATTGATTTGAAGCTAAATCATGTGTTTCGCTTGGATTTGAAGCTAACTCGTTTGTTTAGTCTGCATTTGAAGCTAATCACTTATTTCGCAAGAAACTGAAACTAAATCATTTGTGTCGCATGGATTTGAAGCTAAACATTCTCCATCGCATTGATTTGCAGCTGAATCATGTGTTTCGCATGGACTTGAAGCTAACTCGATGGTTTCGCATGCAGTTGAAGCTATATCACCTATATCCCAATTGTTTGATGCTCAATCATTTGTGTCGCATGGATTTGAAGCTAAACCTTCTACATCGCATTGATTTGCTGCCAAATCATGTGCTTCGCCTGGATTTGAAGGTAAACCTTCTAAATCGCATTGATTTGTAGGTAAATAATGTGTTCTGCTTGGATTTGAAGCTAACTCGTTTGTTTCTCCTGCATTTGAAGCTATATCACTTATTTCGCAAGTATCTGATGCAAGCAATTTGTTTCGCATGGATTTGAAGTTAAACCTTCTACATCGCATTGATTTGAAGCTAAATCATGTGTTTTGCATGGATTTTATAATAACTCGTTTGTTTTCCCTGCATTTGAAGCTGTATCAGTTATATCGCAAGTATCTGAAGCTGATTCATGTGTTTTGCTTGGATTTGAAGCTAACTCGATTGTTTCTCCTGCATTTAAAGCTATATCACTTATTTCGCAATTATCTGATGCAAGTAACTTGTGTCGCACGGATTTGTAGCTAAACCCTCCACATCACATGGATCTGAAGCTAAACCTTCTACATCGCATTGATTTGAAGCTAAATAATATGTTTCGTATGGAGTTGAAGCTACAACGTTTGTTTCGTCTGCATTTGAGGCTATATCACTTATATCGCAAGTATCTGAAGCTGATTCATGTGTTTTGCATGGATTTGATGCTAACTCGTTTGTTTCTCCTGCATTTGAAGCTATATCACTTATATCGCAAGTATCTGAAGCTAAATCATTTGTGCCGCATGGATTTGAAGCTAATCCTTCTACATCGTATTGATTTGAAGCTAACTCATTTGTTTCGCATGGTTTAGAAACTAAAAATTCTACATCGCATGAATTTGAAGATAATCCTTCTACATCGTATTGATTTGAAGGTAAGTCGTTTGTTTCGTCTGAATTCAAAGGTGTATCACTTATATCGCAAGTATCTGAACCTAAATCATATGTTTCGCATGGATTTGAAACTAAACCTTCTACATAGCATTGATTTGCAGCTAAATCATGTGTTTCGCATGGATTTGAAGCTAAGCCTTCTACTTCGCATGGATTTAAAGATAAATGATGTGTATCACATGGATTTTGAAGCTAACTCGTTTTATTCGTCTGCATTTGAAGCTATATCACTTATATCTCAAGTGTTTGATGCTAAATCATTTGTTTTGCATGGATTTGTAGCTAAACCTTCTACATCGCATTGATTTGAAGCTAAATCATGTGTTTTGCATGGATTTGATGCTAACTCGATTGTTTCCCCTGCATTTGAAGCTATATCAGTTATATCGCAAGTATCTGATGCTAAATCATGTGCTTCGCTTGGATTTGAAGCTAAACCTTCTACATCGCATTGATTTCAATCTAAATCATGTGTATTGTATGGATTTTGAAGCTAACTCGTTTGTTTCTCCTGCATTTGAAGCTATATCACTTATATCGCAATTATATGAAGCTAAATCATTTGTGTCGCATGGATCTGAAGCTAAACCTTCTACATCGCATTGATTTTAAGCTGAATCATATGTTTTGCTTGGATTTGAAGCTAACTCGTTTGTTTCTCCTGCATTTGAAGCTATATCACTTATTTCGCAAGTATCTGATGCAAGCAATTTGTTTTGCATGGATTTGAAGCTAAACCTTCTACATCGCATTGATTTGAGGCTAAATCATGTGTTTTGCATGGATTTTATAATAACTCGTTTGTTTCCCCTGCATTTGAAGCTATATCAGTTATATCGCAAGTATCTGAAGCTGATTCATGTGTTTTGCTTGGATTTGAAGCTAACTCGATTGTTTCTCCTGCATTTAAAGCTATATCACTTATTTCGCAAGTATCTGATGCAAGTAACTTGTGTCGCACGGATTTGTAGCTAAACCCTCCACATCGCATGGATCTGAAGCTAAACCTTCTACATCGCATTGATTTGAAGCTAAATAATATGTTTCGTATGGAGTTGAAGCTACAACGTTTGTTTCGTCTGCATTTGAGGCTATATCACTTATATCGCAAGTATCTGAAGCTGATTCATGTGTTTTGCATGGATTTGATGCTAACTCGTTTGTTTCTCCTGCATTTGAAGCTATATCACTTATATCGCAAGTATCTGAAGCTAAATCATTTGTGCCGCATGGATTTGAAGCTAAACCTTCTACATCGTATTGATTTGAAGCTAACTCATTTGTTTCGCATGGTTTAGAAACTAAAAATTCTACATCGCATGAATTTGAAGCTAATCCTTCTACATCGTATTGATTTGAAGGTAAGTCGTTTGTTTCGTCTGAATTCAAAGGTATATCACTTATATCGCAAGTATCTGAACCTAAATCATATGTTTCGCATGGATTTGAAACTAAACCTTCTACATAGCATTGATTTGCAGCTAAATCATGTGTTTCGCATGGATTTGAAGCTAAGCCTTCTACTTCGCATGGATTTCAAGATAAATGATGTGTATCACATGGATTTTGAAGCTAACTCGTTTTATTCGTCTGCATTTGAAGCTATATCACTTATATCTCAAGTGTTTGATGCTAAATCATTTGTTTCGCATGGATTTGTAGCTAAACCTTCTACATCGCATTGATTTGAAGCTAAATCATGTGTTTTGCATGGATTTGATGCTAACTCGATTGTTTCCCCTGCATTTGAAGCTATATCAGTTATATCGCAAGTATCTGATGCTAAATCATGTGCTTCGCTTGGATTTGAAGCTAAACCTTCTACATCGCATTGATTTGAAGCTAAATCATGTTTTTTGCATGGATTTGATGCTAACTCGTTAGTTTCCCCTGCATTTGAAGCTATATCAGTTATATCGCAAGTATCTGATGCTGAAACATTTCTGCCGCATGGATTTGAAGCTAAAACTTCAACATCGCATTGATTTCAATCTAAATCATGTGTATCGTATGGATTTTGAAGCTAACTCGTTTGTTTCTCCTGCATTTGAAGCTATATCACTTATATCACAAGTGTTTGAAGCTAAATCATTTGTTTCGCATGGATTTGAAGCTAAACCTTCTACATCGCATTGATTTGAAGCTAAATCATGTGTTTCGCTTGGATTTGAAGCTATACCTTCTACATCGCTTTGATTTCAAGCAAAGTCATGTGTTCTGCATGGATTTGATGCTAACTCCTTTGTTTCCCCTGCATTTGAAGCTATATCAGTTATATCGCAAGTATCTGATGCAAAATCATTTGTTTCGCATGGATTTGAAGCTAAACCTTCTACATCGCATTGATTTAAGGTAAATCATGTGTTTCGCTTGGATTTGAAGCTAACTCGTTTGTTTAGTCTGCATTTGAAGCTAATCACTTATTTCGCAAGAAACTGAAACTAAATCATTTGTGTCGCATGGATTTGAAGCTAAACATTCTCCATCGCATTGATTTGCAGCTGAATCATGTGTTTCGCATGGACTTGAAGCTAACTCGATGGTTTCGCATGCAGTTGAAGCTATATCACCTATATCCCAATTGTTTGATGCTCAATCATTTGTGTCGCATGGATTTGAAGCTAAACCTTCTACATCGCATTGATTTGCTGCCAAATCATGTGCTTCGCCTGGATTTGAAGGTAAACCTTCTAAATCGCATTGATTTGTAGGTAAATAATGTGTTCTGCTTGGATTTGAAGCTAACTCGTTTGTTTCTCCTGCATTTGAAGCTATATCACTTATTTCGCAAGTATCTGATGCAAGCAATTTGTTTCGCATGGATTTGAAGTTAAACCTTCTACATCGCATTGATTTGAAGCTAAATCATGTGTTTTGCATGGATTTTATAATAACTCGTTTGTTTTCCCTGCATTTGAAGCTGTATCAGTTATATCGCAAGTATCTGAAGCTGATTCATGTGTTTTGCTTGGATTTGAAGCTAACTCGTTTGTTTCTCCTGCATTTGAAGCTATATCACTTATTTCGCAAGTATCTGATGCAAGCAATTTGTTTTGCATGGATTTGAAGCTAAACCTTCTACATCGCATTGATTTGAAACTAAATCATGTGTTTTGCATGGATTTGATGATAACTCGTTTGTTTCCCCTGCATTTGATGATATATCAGTTATATCGCAAGTATCTGATGATAAATTATTTGTTTCGCATGGATTTGAAGCTAAACCTTCTACATCGTATCGATTTGAAGCAAAATGATATGTATCGCATGGAATTGATGCTACCCCGTTTGATTCGTCTGCATTTGCAGCTATATCACTTATATCACAAGTGTTTGAAGCGAAATCATTTGTTTCGCATGGATTTGAAGCTAAACCATCTACATCGCATTGATTTGAAGCTAAATCATGTGTTTCGTTTGGATTTGAAGCTATACCTTCTACTTCGCTTTGATTGCAAGCTAAATCATGTGTTTTGCATGGAATTGATGCTAACCCGTTTGTTTCCCCTGCGTTTGAAGCTACATCACTTATATCGCAAGCATCTGAACCTAAATCATTTGTTTCGCATGGATTTGAAGCTAAGCCTTCTACTGCGCATGGTTTTAAAGCTAAATAATGTGTTTCGCATGGATTTGAAGCTAACTCGTTCGTTTCGCCTGCATTTGATGCTATATCACTTATATCGCAAGAATCTAAAGCTAAATCATTTGTTTCGCATGGATTTGAAGCTAAAACTTCTACATCGTATTGATTTGAAGCTAAATCATTAGTTTCGCATGGATTTGAAGCTAAGCCTTCTACTGCGCATGGATTTAAAGCTAAATCATGTGTTTCGCATGGATTTGATGCTAACTCGTTTGTTTCCCCTGCATTTGAATCTTTTTCAGTTATATCACAAGTATCTGATGCTAAATCATTTGTTTCGCATGGATTTGAAGCTAACTCGTTTGTTTCGCATGCAGTTGAAGTTATATCACCTATATCCAAAGTGTTTGAAGCTCAATCATTTGTTCCGCATCGGTTTGAAGCTAAGCCTTCTACTTCGCATTGATTTGAAGCTAAATCATCTGTGTCGCATGGATTTGAAGCTAAACCTTCTACATCGCATTGATTTGAAGCTTATCGTGTGATTCGCTTGGATTTGAAGCTAACTCGTTCTTTTCGTCTGCATTTGCAGCTATATCACTTATATCACAAGTGTTTGAAGCGAAATCATTTGTTTCGCATGGATTTGAAGCTAAACCTTCTACATCGCATTGATTTCCACCTAAATCATGTGTTTTGCATGGATTTGATGCTAACTCGTTCATTTCGCCTGCATTTGATGCTATAACACTTATATCGCAAGTATCTGAAGCTAAATCATTTGTTTCGCATGGATTTGAAGCTAAACCTTCTACATCGTATTGATTTGAAGCTAACTCATTTGTTTCGCATGGATTAGAAGCTAAACATTCCACATCGCATGGATTTGAAGCTAAGCCTACTACTTCGCATGGATTTAAAGCTAAATGATGTGTATCGCATGGATTTTGAAGCTAACTCGTTTGATTCGTCTGCCTTTGAAGCTATATCAATTATATCCCAAGTGTTTGATGCTAAATTATATGTTTCGCATGGATTTGTAGCTAAACCTTCAACATCGCATTGATTTGAAGCTATCTCATGTGATTCGCATGGATTTGAAACTAAACCTTCTACATCGCATTGATTTGCAGCTAAATCATGTGCTTCGCATGGATTTGAAGCTAACTCGTTCGTTTCACCTGCATTTGATGCTATATCACTTATATCGCAAGTGTTTGAAGCTAAATCATTTGTTCCGCATCGGTTTGAAGCTAAGCCTTCTACTTCGCATTGATTTGAAGCTAAATCATCTGTGTCGCATGGATTTGAAGCTAAACCTTCTACATCGCATTGATTTGAAGCTAAATCATGTGTTTTGCATGGATTTGATGCTAAACCTTCTACATCGCATTGATTTGCAGCTAAATCATATGTTTCGCATGGATTTGAAGCTAAACCGTCTACGTCGCATTTATTTGAAACTAAATCATGTTTTTTGCATGGATTTGTAGTTAACTCGTTTGTTTCTCCTTGCATTTGAAGCTATATCACTTATATCGCAAGTATCTGATGCTAAATCATTTGTTTCGCATGGATTTGAAGCTAAACTTTCTACATCGCAATGATTTAAGGTAAATCATGTGTTTTGCATGGATTTCATGCTAACTCGTTTGTTTCCCCTGCATTTGAAGCAATATCAGTTATATCGCAAATATCTGATTATAAATTATTTGTTTCGCATGGATTTGAAGGTAAACCTTCTATATCGCATTGATTTGAAGCTATCTCATGGGATTCGCTTGGATTTGAAGCTAAACCTTCTACATCGAATTGATTTGAAGCTAAATCATGTGTTTTGCATGGATTTGATGCTAACTCGTTTGTTTCCCCTGCATTTGAAGCTATATCAGTTATATCGCAAGTATCTGATGCTAAATCATGTGTTTCGCTTGGATTTGAAGCTAATCCTTCTATATTGCATTTATTTGCAGCTAAATCATGTGTATCGTATGGATTTTGAAGCTAACTCGTTTGTTTCTCCTGCATTTGAAGCTATATCACATATATCGCAATTATCTGAAGCTAAACCATTTGTTTCGCATGGATTTGAAACTAAACCTTCTACATCGCATTGATTTGAAGCTAAATCATGTGTTTCGCTGGGATTTGAAGCTAACTCGTTTGTTTCGCAAGCAGTCGCAGCTGAATCGTGTATATCACAGGTATTAGAAGCTGATCCATTTATATCGCATGGTTTTGAAGCTAAGCCTTCTACTTCGAATTGATTTGAAGCTAAGTCATGTGTTTCGCTTGGATTTGGAGCTAACTCGTTTGTTCCGCAGGCAGTTGAAGCTAAATCATGAATATCACAAGTATTTGAATATAAACAATTTGTTTGGCATTGATTTGAAGCAAAGCCTTCTACATCGCATTTATTTGCAGCTAAATCATGTGTATCGTATGGATTTTGAAGCTAACTCGTTTGTTTCTCCTGCATTTGAAGCTATATCACATATATCGCAATTATCTGAAGCTAAATCATGTGTTTCGCATGGATTTGAAGCTAAGCCTTCTATTTCGCATAGATTTAATGATAAATGATGTGTATCGCATGGATTTTGAAGCTAACTCGTTTTATTCGTCTGCATTTGA
Source organism: Megalopta genalis (assembly GCF_051020955.1). NCBI lineage: Eukaryota > Metazoa > Arthropoda > Insecta > Hymenoptera > Halictidae > Megalopta > Megalopta genalis. Next base: position 8,899 of record NW_027477888.1, read on the forward strand.
AACTATATCACTTATATCTCAAGTGTTTGATTCTAAATCATTTGTTTCGCATGGATTTGTAGCTAAACCTTTACATCGCATTGCTTTGAAGCTAAATCATGTGTTTTGCATGGATTTGATGCTAACTCGTTTGTTTCCACTGCATTTGAAGCTATATCAGTTATATCGCAAGTATCTGATGCTAAATGATGTGTTTCGCTTGGATTTGAAGCTAAACCTTCTACATCGCATTGATTTCCACCTAAATCATGTGTTTTGCATGGATTTGATGCTAACTCGTTCATTTCGCCTGCATTTGATGCTATAACACTTATATCACAAGTATCTGAAGCTAAATCATTTGTTTCGCATGGATTTGAAGCTAAACCTTCTACATCGTATTGATTTGAAGCTAAATCATCTGTGTCGCATGGATTTGAAGCTAAACCTTCTACATCGCATTGATTTGAAGCTAAATCATGCGTTTTGCATGGATTTGATGCTAACTCGTTCATTCCGCCTGCATTTGATGCTATAACACTTATATCGCAAGTATCTGAAGCTAAATCATTTGTTTCGCATGGATTTGAAGCTAAACCTTCTACATCGTATTGATATGAGGCTAACTCATTTGTTTCGCATGGATTAGGAGCTAAACATTCTACATCGCATGGATTTGAAGCTAAGCCTACTACTTCGCATGGATTTAAAGCTAAATGATGTGTATCGCATGGATTTTGAAGCTAACTCGTTTGTTTCCCCTGCATTTGAAGCAATATCAGTTATATCGCAAGTATCTGATTATAAATTATTTGTTTCGCATGGATTTGAAGGTAAACCTTCTACATCGCATTGATTTGAAGCTATCTCATGGGATTCGCTTGGATTTGAAGCTAAACCTTCTACATCGAATTGATTTGAAGCTAAATCATGTGTTTTGCATGGATTTGATGCTAACTCGATTGTTTCCCCTGCATTTGAAGCTATATCAGTTATATCGCAAGTATCTGATGCTAAATCATGTGTTTCGCTTGGATTTGAAGCTAATCCTTCTACATTGCATTTATTTGCAGCTAAATCATGTGTATCGTATGGATTTTGAAGCTAACTCGTTTGTTTCTCCTGCATTTGAAGCTATATCACATATATCGCAAATATCTGAAGCTAAACCATTTGTTTCGCATGGATTTGAAGCTAAACCTTCTACATCGCATTGATTTGAAGCTAAATCATGTGTTTCGCTGGGATTTGAAGCTAACTCGTTTGTTTCGCAAGCAGTCGCAGCTGAATCGTGTATATCACAGGTATTAGAAGCTGATCCATTTATATCGCATGGTTTTGAAGCTAAGCCTTCTACATCGCATTGATTTGAAGGTAAATAATATGTTTCGTATGGAGTTGAAGCTACAACGTTTGTTTCGTCTGCATTTGAGGTTATATCACTTATATCGCAAGTATCTGAAGCTCATTCATGTGTTTTGCTTGGATTTGAAGCTAACTCGTTTGTTTCTCCTGCATTTGAAGCTATATCACTTATTTCGCAAGTATCTGATGCAAGTAATTTGTGTCGCACGGATTTGAAGCTAAACCCTCCACATCGCATTGGTTTGAAGCTAAACCTTCCATATCAAATTGATTTGAAGCTAAACCTTCTACATCGCATTGATTTGAAGGTATATAATATGATTCGTATGGAGTTGAAGCTACAACGTTTGTTTCGTCTGGATTTGAAGCTATATCACTTATATCACAAGTGTTTGAAGCTAAATCATTTGTTTCGTATGGATTTGAAGCTAAAGCTTCTACATCGCATTGATTTGTAGCTAAATCATGTGTTTCGCTTGGATTTGAAGCTACACCTTCTACATCGCATTGATTTGAAGCTAAATCATGTGTTTTGTATGGATTTGATGCTAACTCGTTTGTTTCCCCTGCATTTGAAGCTATACCAGTTGTATCGCAAGTATCTGATGCTAAATCATTTGTGTCGCATGGATCTGAAGCTAAACCTTCTACATCGCATTGATTTAAAGCTACCTCATATGTTTCGCCTTCACTTGAAGATATTTTATTTATATCGCAATTATTTGAAGATATCCCATTTATTTCTCATGGATTTGAGGCTAAGCCTTCTACTTCACATTGATTTGAAGCTAAATCATGTGATTTGCATGGATTTGATGCTAACTCGTTCGTTTCGCCTGCATTTGATGCTATATCACTTATATCGCAAGTATCTGAAGCTAAATCATTTGTTTCGCATGGATTTGAAGCTAAACCTTCTACATCGCATTGATTTGAAGCTAAATCATGTGTTTTGCATATATTTTATAATAACTCGTTAGTTTCCCCTGCATTTGAAGCTATATCAGTTATATCGCAAGTATCTGATGCTAAATGATTTGTGTAGCATGGATTTGAAGCTAAACCTTCTACATCGCATTGATTTGCAGCTAAATCATGTGTTTCGCATGGATTTGAAGCTAAATCGTTCGTTTCCCCTGCATTTGATGCTATATCACTTATATCGCAAGTGTTTGAAGCTAAACCTTCTACATCGTAGCGATTTGAAGATAAATGATATGTATCGCATGGATTTTGAAGCTATCCCGTTTGATTCGTCTGCATTTGCAGCTATATCACTTATATCACTTGTGTTTGAAGCTAAATCATTTGTTTCGCATGGATTTGAAGCTAAACCTTCTACATCGCATTGATTTGAAGCTAAATCATGTGTTTCGCTTGGATTTGAAGCTAACTCGTTTGTTTAGTCTGCATTTGAAGCTAATCACTTATTTCGCAAGAAACTGAAACTAAATCATTTGTGTCGCATGGATTTGAAGCTAAACATTCTCCATCGCATTGATTTGCAGCTGAATCATGTGTTTCGCATGGACTTGAAGCTAACTCGATGGTTTCGCATGCAGTTGAAGCTATATCACCTATATCCCAATTGTTTGATGCTCAATCATTTGTGTCGCATGGATTTGAAGCTAAACCTTCTACATCGCATTGATTTGCTGCCAAATCATGTGCTTCGCCTGGATTTGAAGGTAAACCTTCTAAATCGCATTGATTTGTAGGTAAATAATGTGTTCTGCTTGGATTTGAAGCTAACTCGTTTGTTTCTCCTGCATTTGAAGCTATATCACTTATTTCGCAAGTATCTGATGCAAGCAATTTGTTTCGCATGGATTTGAAGTTAAACCTTCTACATCGCATTGATTTGAAGCTAAATCATGTGTTTTGCATGGATTTTATAATAACTCGTTTGTTTTCCCTGCATTTGAAGCTGTATCAGTTATATCGCAAGTATCTGAAGCTGATTCATGTGTTTTGCTTGGATTTGAAGCTAACTCGATTGTTTCTCCTGCATTTAAAGCTATATCACTTATTTCGCAAGTATCTGATGCAAGTAACTTGTGTCGCACGGATTTGTAGCTAAACCCTCCACATCACATGGATCTGAAGCTAAACCTTCTACATCGCATTGATTTGAAGCTAAATAATATGTTTCGTATGGAGTTGAAGCTACAACGTTTGTTTCGTCTGCATTTGAGGCTATATCACTTATATCGCAAGTATCTGAAGCTGATTCATGTGTTTTGCATGGATTTGATGCTAACTCGTTTGTTTCTCCTGCATTTGAAGCTATATCACTTATATCGCAAGTATCTGAAGCTAAATCATTTGTGCCGCATGGATTTGAAGCTAATCCTTCTACATCGTATTGATTTGAAGCTAACTCATTTGTTTCGCATGGTTTAGAAACTAAAAATTCTACATCGCATGAATTTGAAGATAATCCTTCTACATCGTATTGATTTGAAGGTAAGTCGTTTGTTTCGTCTGAATTCAAAGGTGTATCACTTATATCGCAAGTATCTGAACCTAAATCATATGTTTCGCATGGATTTGAAACTAAACCTTCTACATAGCATTGATTTGCAGCTAAATCATGTGTTTCGCATGGATTTGAAGCTAAGCCTTCTACTTCGCATGGATTTAAAGATAAATGATGTGTATCACATGGATTTTGAAGCTAACTCGTTTTATTCGTCTGCATTTGAAGCTATATCACTTATATCTCAAGTGTTTGATGCTAAATCATTTGTTTCGCATGGATTTGTAGCTAAACCTTCTACATCGCATTGATTTGAAGCTAAATCATGTGTTTTGCATGGATTTGATGCTAACTCGATTGTTTCCCCTGCATTTGAAGCTATATCAGTTATATCGCAAGTATCTGATGCTAAATCATGTGCTTCGCTTGGATTTGAAGCTAAACCTTCTACATCGCATTGATTTCAATCTAAATCATGTGTATTGTATGGATTTTGAAGCTAACTCGTTTGTTTCTCCTGCATTTGAAGCTATATCACTTATATCGCAATTATATGAAGCTAAATCATTTGTGTCGCATGGATCTGAAGCTAAACCTTCTACATCGCATTGATTTTAAGCTGAATCATATGTTTTGCTTGGATTTGAAGCTAACTCGTTTGTTTCTCCTGCATTTGAAGCTATATCACTTATTTCGCAAGTATCTGATGCAAGCAATTTGTTTTGCATGGATTTGAAGCTAAACCTTCTACATCGCATTGATTTGAGGCTAAATCATGTGTTTTGCATGGATTTTATAATAACTCGTTTGTTTCCCCTGCATTTGAAGCTATATCAGTTATATCGCAAGTATCTGAAGCTGATTCATGTGTTTTGCTTGGATTTGAAGCTAACTCGATTGTTTCTCCTGCATTTAAAGCTATATCACTTATTTCGCAAGTATCTGATGCAAGTAACTTGTGTCGCACGGATTTGTAGCTAAACCCTCCACATCGCATGGATCTGAAGCTAAACCTTCTACATCGCATTGATTTGAAGCTAAATAATATGTTTCGTATGGAGTTGAAGCTACAACGTTTGTTTCGTCTGCATTTGAGGCTATATCACTTATATCGCAAGTATCTGAAGCTGATTCATGTGTTTTGCATGGATTTGATGCTAACTCGTTTGTTTCTCCTGCATTTGAAGCTATATCACTTATATCGCAAGTATCTGAAGCTAAATCATTTGTGCCGCATGGATTTGAAGCTAAACCTTCTACATCGTATTGATTTGAAGCTAACTCATTTGTTTCGCATGGTTTAGAAACTAAAAATTCTACATCGCATGAATTTGAAGCTAATCCTTCTACATCGTATTGATTTGAAGGTAAGTCGTTTGTTTCGTCTGAATTCAAAGGTATATCACTTATATCGCAAGTATCTGAACCTAAATCATATGTTTCGCATGGATTTGAAACTAAACCTTCTACATAGCATTGATTTGCAGCTAAATCATGTGTTTCGCATGGATTTGAAGCTAAGCCTTCTACTTCGCATGGATTTAAAGATAAATGATGTGTATCACATGGATTTTGAAGCTAACTCGTTTTATTCGTCTGCATTTGAAGCTATATCACTTATATCTCAAGTGTTTGATGCTAAATCATTTGTTTCGCATGGATTTGTAGCTAAACCTTCTACATCGCATTGATTTGAAGCTAAATCATGTGTTTTGCATGGATTTGATGCTAACTCGATTGTTTCCCCTGCATTTGAAGCTATATCAGTTATATCGCAAGTATCTGATGCTAAATCATGTGCTTCGCTTGGATTTGAAGCTAAACCTTCTACATCGCATTGATTTGAAGCTAAATCATGTTTTTTGCATGGATTTGATGCTAACTCGTTAGTTTCCCCTGCATTTGAAGCTATATCAGTTATATCGCAAGTATCTGATGCTAAAACATTTCTGCCGCATGGATTTGAAGCTAAAACTTCAACATCGCATTGATTTCAATCTAAATCATGTGTATCGTATGGATTTTGAAGCTAACTCGTTTGTTTCTCCTGCATTTGAAGCTATATCACTTATATCACAAGTGTTTGAAGCTAAATCATTTGTTTCGCATGGATTTGAAGCTAAACCTTCTACATCGCATTGATTTGAAGCTAAATCATGTGTTTCGCTTGGATTTGAAGCTATACCTTCTACATCGCTTTGATTTCAAGCAAAGTCATGTGTTCTGCATGGATTTGATGCTAACTCCTTTGTTTCCCCTGCATTTGAAGCTATATCAGTTATATCGCAAGTATCTGATGCAAAATCATTTGTTTCGCATGGATTTGAAGCTAAACCTTCTACATCGCATTGATTTAAGGTAAATCATGTGTTTCGCTTGGATTTGAAGCTAACTCGTTTGTTTAGTCTGCATTTGAAGCTAATCACTTATTTCGCAAGAAACTGAAACTAAATCATTTGTGTCGCATGGATTTGAAGCTAAACATTCTCCATCGCATTGATTTGCAGCTGAATCATGTGTTTCGCATGGACTTGAAGCTAACTCGATGGTTTCGCATGCAGTTGAAGCTATATCACCTATATCCCAATTGTTTGATGCTCAATCATTTGTGTCGCATGGATTTGAAGCTAAACCTTCTACATCGCATTGATTTGCTGCCAAATCATGTGCTTCGCCTGGATTTGAAGGTAAACCTTCTAAATCGCATTGATTTGTAGGTAAATAATGTGTTCTGCTTGGATTTGAAGCTAACTCGTTTGTTTCTCCTGCATTTGAAGCTATATCACTTATTTCGCAAGTATCTGATGCAAGCAATTTGTTTCGCATGGATTTGAAGTTAAACCTTCTACATCGCATTGATTTGAAGCTAAATCATGTGTTTTGCATGGATTTTATAATAACTCGTTTGTTTTCCCTGCATTTGAAGCTGTATCAGTTATATCGCAAGTATCTGAAGCTGATTCATGTGTTTTGCTTGGATTTGAAGCTAACTCGATTGTTTCTCCTGCATTTAAAGCTATATCACTTATTTCGCAAGTATCTGATGCAAGTAACTTGTGTCGCACGGATTTGTAGCTAAACCCTCCACATCACATGGATCTGAAGCTAAACCTTCTACATCGCATTGATTTGAAGCTAAATAATATGTTTCGTATGGAGTTGAAGCTACAACGTTTGTTTCGTCTGCATTTGAGGCTATATCACTTATATCGCAAGTATCTGAAGCTGATTCATGTGTTTTGCATGGATTTGATGCTAACTCGTTTGTTTCTCCTGCATTTGAAGCTATATCACTTATATCGCAAGTATCTGAAGCTAAATCATTTGTGCCGCATGGATTTGAAGCTAATCCTTCTACATCGTATTGATTTGAAGCTAACTCATTTGTTTCGCATGGTTTAGAAACTAAAAATTCTACATCGCATGAATTTGAAGATAATCCTTCTACATCGTATTGATTTGAAGGTAAGTCGTTTGTTTCGTCTGAATTCAAAGGTATATCACTTATATCGCAAGTATCTGAACCTAAATCATATGTTTCGCATGGATTTGAAACTAAAACTTCTACATAGCATTGATTTGCAGCTAAATCATGTGTTTCGCATGGATTTGAAGCTAAGCCTTCTACTTCGCATGGATTTAAAGATAAATGATGTGTATCACATGGATTTTGAAGCTAACTCGTTTTATTCGTCTGCATTTGAAGCTATATCACTTATATCTCAAGTGTTTGATGCTAAATCATTTGTTTCGCATGGATTTGTAGCTAAACCTTCTACATCGCATTGATTTGAAGCTAAATCATGTGTTTTGCATGGATTTGATGCTAACTCGATTGTTTCCCCTGCATTTGAAGCTATATCAGTTATATCGCAAGTATCTGATGCTAAATCATGTGCTTCGCTTGGATTTGAAGCTAAACCTTCTACATCGCATTGATTTCAATCTAAATCATGTGTATTGTATGGATTTTGAAGCTAACTCGTTTGTTTCTCCTGCATTTGAAGCTATATCACTTATATCGCAATTATATGAAGCTAAATCATTTGTGTCGCATGGATCTGAAGCTAAACCTTCTACATCGCATTGATTTTAAGCTGAATCATATGTTTTGCTTGGATTTGAAGCTAACTCGTTTGTTTCTCCTGCATTTGAAGCTATATCACTTATTTCGCAAGTATCTGATGCAAGCAATTTGTTTTGCATGGATTTGAAGCTAAACCTTCTACATCGCATTGATTTGAGGCTAAATCATGTGTTTTGCATGGATTTTATAATAACTCGTTTGTTTCCCCTGCATTTGAAGCTATATCAGTTATATCGCAAGTATCTGAAGCTGATTCATGTGTTTTGCTTGGATTTGAAGCTAACTCGATTGTTTCTCCTGCATTTAAAGCTATATCACTTATTTCGCAAGTATCTGATGCAAGTAACTTGTGTCGCACGGATTTGTAGCTAAACCCTCCACATCGCATGGATCTGAAGCTAAACCTTCTACATCGCATTGATTTGAAGCTAAATAATATGTTTCGTATGGAGTTGAAGCTACAACGTTTGTTTCGTCTGCATTTGAGGCTATATCACTTATATCGCAAGTATCTGAAGCTGATTCATGTGTTTTGCATGGATTTGATGCTAACTCGTTTGTTTCTCCTGCATTTGAAGCTATATCACTTATATCGCAAGTATCTGAAGCTAAATCATTTGTGCCGCATGGATTTGAAGCTAAACCTTCTACATCGTATTGATTTGAAGCTAACTCATTTGTTTCGCATGGTTTAGAAACTAAAAATTCTACATCGCATGAATTTGAAGCTAATCCTTCTACATCGTATTGATTTGAAGGTAAGTCGTTTGTTTCGTCTGAATTCAAAGGTATATCACTTATATCGCAAGTATCTGAACCTAAATCATATGTTTCGCATGGATTTGAAACTAAACCTTCTACATAGCATTGATTTGCAGCTAAATCATGTGTTTCGCATGGATTTGAAGCTAAGCCTTCTACTTCGCATGGATTTAAAGATAAATGATGTGTATCACATGGATTTTGAAGCTAACTCGTTTTATTCGTCTGCATTTGAAGCTATATCACTTATATCTCAAGTGTTTGATGCTAAATCATTTGTTTCGCATGGATTTGTAGCTAAACCTTCTACATCGCATTGATTTGAAGCTAAATCATGTGTTTTGCATGGATTTGATGCTAACTCGATTGTTTCCCCTGCATTTGAAGCTATATCAGTTATATCGCAAGTATCTGATGCTAAATCATGTGCTTCGCTTGGATTTGAAGCTAAACCTTCTACATCGCATTGATTTGAAGCTAAATCATGTTTTTTGCATGGATTTGATGCTAACTCGTTAGTTTCCCCTGCATTTGAAGCTATATCAGTTATATCGCAAGTATCTGATGCTAAAACATTTCTGCCGCATGGATTTGAAGCTAAAACTTCAACATCGCATTGATTTCAATCTAAATCATGTGTATCGTATGGATTTTGAAGCTAACTCGTTTGTTTCTCCTGCATTTGAAGCTATATCACTTATATCACAAGTGTTTGAAGCTAAATCATTTGTTGCGCATGGATTTGAAGCTAAACCTTCTACATCGCATTGATTTGAAGCTAAATCATGTGTTTCGCTTGGATTTGAAGCTATACCTTCTACATCGCTTTGATTTCAAGCAAAGTCATGTGTTCTGCATGGATTTGATGCTAACTCCTTTGTTTCCCCTGCATTTGAAGCTATATCAGTTATATCGCAAGTATCTGATGCAAAATCATTTGTTTCGCATGGATTTGAAGCTAAACCTTCTACATCGCATTGATTTAAGGTAAATCATGTGTTTTGCATGGATTTCATGCTAACTCGTTTGTTTCCCCTGCATTTGAAGCTATATCAGTTATATCGCAAGTATCTGATGCTAAATCATTTGTTTCGTATGGATTTGAAGCTAAACCTTCTACATCGCATTGATTTGAAACTAAATCATGTGTTTCGCATGGATTTGAAGCTAACGTTCGTTTCGCCTGCATTTGATGCTATATCACTTATATCGCAAGTGTTTGAAGCTAAATCATTTGTTTCGCATGATTTTGAAGCTAAACCATCTACATAGCATTGATTTGATACTAAATCATGTGTTTCGCTTGGATTTGAAGCTATACCTTCTACATCGCTTTGATTTGAAGCTAAATCATGTGTTTCGCTTGGATTTGGAGCTAACTCGTTTGTTCCGCATGCAATTGAAGCTAAATCATGAATATCACAAGTATTTGAATATAAACCATTTGTTTGGCATTGATTTTAAGCTAAGCCTTCTACATCGCATTTATTTGCAGCTAAATCATGTATTCGCATGGATTTGAAGCTATACCTTCTACATCGCTTTGATTAGAAGCTAAATCATGTGTTTTGCATGGATTTGATGCTAACTCGCTTGTTTCCCTCGCATTTGAAACTATATCAGTTATATCGCAAGTATCTGATGCTAAATCATGTGTTTCGCTTGGATTTGAAGCTAAACCTTCTACATCGCATTGATTTGAAACTAAATCACGAGTTTTGCATGGATTTGATGCTAACTCTTTTGTTTCCCCCGCATTTGAATCTATATCAGTTATATCGCAAGTATCTGATGCTAAATCATTTGTTTCGTATGGATTTGAAGCTAAGCCTTCTACTTCGCATGGATTTAAAGCTAAATGATGTGTACTGCATGGATATTGAAACTAACTCGTTTGAATCGACTGCATTTGAAGCAATATCAGTTATATCTCAAGTATCTGATGCTAAATCATTTGTTTCGCATGGATTTGAAGCTAAAACTTCTACATCGAATTGATTTGAAGCTAAATCATGTGTTTTGCATGGATTTGATGCTAACCCGTTCATTTCGCCTGCATTTGATGCTATAACACTTATATCGCAAGTATCTGAAGCTAAATCATTTGTTTTTCATGGATTTGAAGCTAAACCTTCTACATCGTATTGATTCGAAACTATCTCATTTGTTTCGCATGGATTAGAAGCTAAACATTCTACATCGCATGGATTTGAAGCTAAACCTTATACATCGTATTGATTTGAATCTAAGTCGTTTGTTTCGTCTGAATTCGAAGGTATGTCACTTATATCGCAAGTATCTGAACCTAAATCATATGTTTCGCATGGATTTGAAACTAAACCTTCTACATAGCATTGATTTGCAGCTAAATCATGTGTTTCGTATGGATTTGAATCTAAGCCTTCTATTTCGCATGGATTTAGAGCTAAATGATGTGTATCGCATGGACTTTGAAGCTAACTCGTTTGATTCGTCTGCATTTGAAGCTATACCAGTTATATCGCAAGTATCGGATGCTAAATCATTTGTTTCGCATGGATTTGAAACTAAACCTTCTACATAGCATTGTTTTGCAGCTAAATCATGTGTTTCGCATGGATTTGAAGTTAAGGCTTCTATTTCGCATGGATTTAGAGCAAAATGATGTGTATCGCATGGATTTTGAAGCTAACTCGTTTGATTCGTCTGCATTTGAAGCTATATCAGTTATATCGCAAGTATCTGATGCTAAAACATTTGTTTCGTATGGATTTGAAGCTAAGCCATCTACATCCTATTGATTTGAAGCTAACTCATTTGTTTCGCTTGGATTAGAAGCTAAACATTCTACATCGCATGGATTTGAAGCTAAACCTTCTACATCGTATTGATTTGAAGCTAACTCATTTGTTTCGCATGGTTTAGAAACTAAAAATTGTACATCGCATGGATTTGAAGCTAAACCTTCTACATCGCATTGATTTGAAGCTGAATAATATGTTTCGTATGGATTTGAATGTAACGTTCGTTTCGCCTGCATTTGATGCTATATCACTTATATCGCAAGTGTTTGAAGCTAAATCATTTGTTTCGCATGGATTTGAAGCTAAACCTTCTACATCGCATTGATTTGAAGCTAAACCTTCTACATCGCATTGATTAGCAGCTAAATCATGTGTTTCGCATGGATTTGAAGCTAACTCGTTTGTTTCGCAAGCAGTTGCAGCTAAATCGTGTATATCACAAGTATTAGAAGCTGAACCATTTATATCGCATGGATTTGAAGCTAAGCCTTCTACTTCGAATTGATTTGAAGCTAAATCATGTGTTTCGCTTGGGTTTGGTGCTAACTCGTTTGTTCCGCATGGAGTTGAAGCTAAATCATGAATATCACAAGTATTTGAATATAAACCATTTGTTTGGCATTGATTTGAAGCTAAGCCTTTTACATCGCATTTATTTGCAGCTAAATCATGTGTTTCGCATGGATTTCGAAGCTAACTCGTTTGATTCGTCTGCATTTGAAGCTATATCACTTATATCCCAAGAGTTTGAAGCTAAATCATTTGTTTCGCATGGATTTGAAGCTAAACCTTCTACATCGCATTGATTTGCAGCTAAATCATGTGTTTCGCATGGATTTGAAGCTAAACCGTCTACGTCGCATTGATTTGAAACTAACTCATGTTTTTTGCATGGATTTTTTGCTAACTCGTTTGTTTCTCCTTGCATTTGAAGCTATATCACTTATATCGCAAGTATCTGAACCTAAATCATTTGTTTCGCATGGATTTGAAGCTAAGACTTCTACTTCGCATGGATTTAAAGCTAAATGATGTGTATCGCATGGATTTTGAAGCTAACTCGTTTGATTCGTCTGCATTTGAAGCTATATCACTTAAATCCCAAGTGTTTGATGCTAAATCATATGTTTCGCATGGATTTGTAGCTAAACCTTCTACATCGCATTGATTTGAAGCTATCTCATGTGATTCGCTTGGATTTGAAGCTAAACCTCTACATCGCATTGATTTGCAGCTAAATCATGTGTTTTGCATGGATTTCATGCTAACTCGGTGTTTCCCCTGCATTTGAAGCTATATCACTTATTTCGCAAGTATCTGATGCAAGTAATTTGTGTCGCACGGATTTGAAGCTAAACCTTCCACATCGCATTTGTTTGAAGCTAAACCTTCCACATCGCATTGGTTTGAAGCTTATCTTTCTACATCGCATTGATTTGGAGCTAAATAATATTTTTCGTATGGAGTTGAAGCTACAACGTTCGTTTCGTCTCACATTTGAAGCTATATCACTTATATCGCAAGTATCTGAAGCTAAATCATTTGTGCCGCATGGATTTGAAGCTAAACCTTCTACATCGTATTGATTTGAAGCTAATTCATTTGTTTCGTATGGTTTAGAAGCTAAAAATTCTATATCGCATGGATTTGAAGCTAAACCTTCTACATCGTATTGATTTGAATCTAAGTCGTTTGTTTCGTCTGAATTCGAAGGTATGTCACTTATATCGCAAGTATCTGAACCTAAATCATATGTTTCGCATGGATTTGAAACTAAACCTTCTACATAGCATTGATTTGCAGCTAAATCATGTGTTTCGTATGGATTTGAAGCTAAGCCTTCTATTTCGCATGAATTTAGAGCTAAATGATGTGTATCGCATGGACTTTGAAGCTAACTCGTTTGATTCGTCTGCATTTGAAGCTATACCAGTTATATCGCAAGTATCTGATGCTAAATCATTTGTTTCGCATGGATTTGAAACTAAACCTTCTGCATAGCATTGTTTTGCAGCTAAATCATGTGTTTCGCATGGATTTGAGGCTAAGGCTTCTATTTCGCATGGATTTAGAGCAAAATGATGTGTATCGCATGGATTTTGAAGCTAACTCGTTTGATTCGTCTGCATTTGAAGCTATATCACTTATATCGCAAGTATCTGAAGCTAAATCATTTGTGCCGCATGGATTTGAAGCTAAACCTTCTACATCGTATTGATTTGAAGCTAATTCATTTGATTCGCATGGTTTACAAGCTAAAAATTCTACATCGCATGGATTTGAAGCTAAACCTTCTACATCGTATTGATTTGAAGCTAAGTCGTTTGTTTCTTCTGAATTCGAAGGTATATCACTTATATCGCAAGTATCTGAACCTAAATCATATGTTTCGCATGGATTTGAAACTAAACCTTCTACATAGCTTTGATTTGCAGCTAAATCATGTGTTTCGCATGGATTTGAAGCTAAGGCTTCTATATCGCATGGATTTAGAGCTAAATGATGTGTATCGCATGGATTTTGAAGCTAACTCGTTTGATTCGTCTGCATTTGAAGCTATATCAGCTATATCGCAAGTATCTGATGCTAAATCATTTGTTTCGCATGGATTTGTGGCTAAACCTTCTACATCGCATTGATTTGAAGCTAAATCATGTGTTTCGCTTGGATTTGAAGGTAAACCATCTACATCGAATTGATTTGAAGCTAAACCATGTGTTTTGCATGGATTTGATGCTAACTCGTTTGTTTCCCCTGCATTTGAAGCTATATCAGTTATATCGCAAGTATCTGATGATAAATCATGTGTTTCGCTTGGATTTGAAGCTAAACCTTCTACATCGCATTGATTTGAAGCTAAATCATGTGTTTTGCATGGATTTCATGCTAACTCGGTGTTTCCCCTGCATTTGAAGCTATATGAATTATATCGCAAGTATCTGAGGCTAAATCATTTGTTTCGCATGGATTTGAAGCTAACTCGTTCGTTTCGCCTGCATTTGATGCTATATCACTTATATCGCAAGTGTTTGAAGCTAAATCATTTGTTTCGCATGGATTTGAAGCTAAACCTTCTACATCGTATCGATTTGAAGCTAAATGATATGTATCGCATGGATTTTGAAGCTATCCCGTTTGATTCGTCTGCATTTGCAGCTATATCACTTATATCACAAGTGTTTGAAGCTAAATCAATTTGTTTCGCATGGATTTGATGCTAAACCTTCTACATCGCATTGATTTGAAGCTAAATCATGTGTTTCGCTTGGATTTGAAGCTATACCTTCTACATCGCTTTGATTTCAAGCTAAGTCATGTGTTCTGCATGGATTTGATGCTAACTCCTTTGTTTCCCCTGCATTTGAAGCTATATCAGTTATATCGCAAGTATCTGATGCTAAATCATTTGATTCGCATGGATTTGAAGCTAAACCTTCTACATCGCATTGATTTAAGGTAAATCATGTGTTTTGCATGGATTTCATGCTAACTCATTTGTTTCCCCTGCATTTGAAGCTATATCAGTTATATCGCAAGTATCTGATGCTAAATCATTTGTTTCGAATGGATTTGAAGCTAAACCTTCTACATCGCATTGATTTGAAACTAAATCATGTGTTTCGCATGGATTTGAAGCTAACGTTCGTTTCGCCTGCATTTGATGCTATATCACTTATATCGCAAGTGTTTGAAGCTAAATCATTTGTTTCGCATGGATTTGAAGCTAAACCTTCTACATCGTATCGATTTGAAGCTAAATGATATGTATCGCATGGATTTGAAGCTATCCCGTTTGATTCGTCTGCATTTGCAGCTATATCACTTATATCACAAGTGTTTGAAACTAAATCATTTGTTTCGCATGGATTTGAAGCTAAACCTTCTACATCGCATTGATTTGAAGCTAAATCATGTGTTTCGCTTGGATTTGAAGCTATACCTTCTACATCGCTTTGATTTCAAGCTAAGTCATGTGTTCTGCATGGATTTGATGCTAACTCCTTTGTTTCCCCTGCATTTGAAGCTATATCAGTTATATCGCAAGTATCTGATGCTAAATCATTTGTTTCGCATGGATTTGAAGCTAAACCTTCTACATCGCATTGATTTAAGGTAAATCATGTGTTTTGCATGGATTTCATGCTAACTCGTTTGTTTCCCCTGCATTTGAAGCTATATCAGTTATATCGCAAGTATCTGATGCTAAATCATTTGTTTCGTATGGATTTGATGCTAAACCTTCTACATCGTATTGATTTGAAACTAAATCATGTGTTTCGCATGGATTTGAAGCTAACGTTTGTTTCGCCTGCATTTGATGCTATATCACTTATATCGCAAGTGTTTGAAGCTAAATCATTTGTTTCGCATGGTTTTGAAGCTAAACCATCTACATAGCATTGATTTGATACTAAATCATGTATTTCGCTTGGATTGAAGCTAACTCGTTTGTTTCGCAACCAGTTGCAGCTGAATCGTGTATATCACAGGTATTAGAAGCTGATCCATTT
The DNA here is from genome assembly GCF_051020955.1 of Megalopta genalis. NCBI lineage: Eukaryota > Metazoa > Arthropoda > Insecta > Hymenoptera > Halictidae > Megalopta > Megalopta genalis. Next base: position 24,865 of record NW_027477888.1, read on the forward strand.
ATATCGCATGGATTTCAAGCTAAACCTTCTACATCGCATTGATTTGAAGCTAAATCATGTGTTTTGCATGGATTTGATGCTAACTCGTTTGTTTCCACTGCATTTGCAGCTATATCACTTATACCACAAGTGTTTGAAGCTAAACCATTTGTTTCGCTTGGATTTGAAGCTAAACCTTCTACATCGCATTGATTTGAAACTAAATCACGAGTTTTGCATGGATTTGATGCTAACTCTTTTGTTTCCCCCGCATTTGAAGCTATATCAGTTATATCGCAAGTATCTGATGCTAAATCATTTGGTTCGTATGGATTTGAAGCTAAGCCTTCTACTTCGCATGGATTTAAAGCTAAATGATGTGTACCGCATGGATTTTGAAACTAACTCGTTTGATTCGTCTGAATTTGAAGCAATATCAGTTATATCTCAAGTATCTGATGCTAAATCATTTGTTTCGCATGGATTTGAAGCTAAACCATCTACATCGCATTGATTTGCAACTAAGTCATGTGTTTCGCATGGATTTGAAGCTAACTCGTTCGTTTCGCCTGCATTTGATGCTATATCACTTATATCGCAAGAGTTTGAAGCTAAATCATTTGTTTCGCATGGATTTGAAGCTAAACCTTCTACATCGTATCGATTTGAAGCTAAATGATATGTATCGCATGGATTTTGAAGCTATCCCGTTTGATTCGTCTGCATTTGCAGGTATATCACTTAGATCACAAGTGTTTGAAGCTAAATCATTTGTTTCGCATGGATTTGACGCTAAACCTTCTACATCGCATTGATTTGAAGCTAAATCATGTGTTTCGCTTGGATTTGAAGCTATACCTTCTACATCGCTTTGATTTCAAGCTAAATCATGTGTTCTGCATGGATTTGATGCTAACTCGTTTGTTTCCCCTGCATTTGAAGCTATATCAGTTATATCGCAAGTATCTGATGCTAAATCATGTGTTTCGCTGGGATTTGAAGCTAAACATTCTACATCGCATTGATTTGAAGCTAAATCATGTGTTTCGCTTGGATTGAAGCTAACTCGTTTTTTTCGCAAGCAGTTGCAGCTAAATCGTGTATATCACAGGTATTAGAAGCTGATCCATTTATATCGCATGGTTTTGAAGCTAAGCCTTCTACTTCGAATTGATTTGAAGCTAAATCATGTGTTTCGCATGGATTTGGATCTAACTCGTTCGTTCGCATGCAGTTGAAGCTAAATCATGAATATCACAAGTATTTGAATATAAACCATTTGTTTGGCATTGATTTGAAGCTAAGCCTTCTACATCGCATTTATTTGCAGCTAAATCATGAGTTTTGCATGGATTTGTTGCTAACTCGTTTGTTTCTCCTTGCATTTGAAGCTATATCACTTATATCGCAAGTATCTGAACCTAAATCATTTGTTTTGCATGGATTTGAAGCTAAGCCTTCTACTTAGCATGGATTTAAAGCTAAATGATGTGTATAGCATGGATTTTGAAGCTAACTCGTTTGATTCGTCGGCATTTGAAGCTATATCACTTATATCCCAAGTGTTTGATGCTAAATCATATGTTTCGCATGGATTTGAAGCTAAACCTTCTAGATCGCATTGATTTGAAGCTAAATCATGTGTTTCGCTGGGATTTGAAGCTAACTCGTTTGTTTCGCAAGCAGTTGCAGCTAAATCGTGTATATCACAGGTATTAGAAGCTGAACCATTTATATCGCATGATTTTGAAGCTAAGCATTCTACTTCGAATTGATTTGAAGCTAAATCATGTGTTTCGCTTGGAATTTGGAGCTAACTCGTTTGTTCCGCATGCAATTGAAGCTAAATCATGAATATCACAAGTATTTGAATATAAACCATTTGCTTGGTATTGATTTGAAGCTAAGCTTCTACATAGCATTTTTTTGCAGCTAAATCATGTGTATCGTATGGATTTTGAAGCTAACTCGTTTGTTTCTCCTGCATTTGAAGCTATATCACATATATCGCAATTATCTGAAGCTAAATCATTTGTGTCGCATGGATCTGAAGCTAAACCTTCTACATCGCATTGATTTGACGCTAAATCATGTGTTTCGTTTGGATTTGAAGTTATACCTTCTACATCGCTTTGATTTGAAGCTAAATCATGTGTTCTGCATGGATTTGATGCTAACACGTTTGTTTCCCCTGCATTTGAAGCTATATCAGTTATATCGCAAGTATCTGATGCTAAATCATTTGATTCGCATGGATTTGAAGCTAAACCTTCTACATCGCATTGATTTAAGGTAAATCATGTGTTTTGCATGGATTTCATGCTAACTCATTTGTTTCCCCTGCATTTGAAGCTATATCAGTTATATCGCAAGTATCTGATGCTAAATCATTTGTTTCGAATGGATTTGAAGCTAAACCTTCTACATCGCATTGATTTGAAACTAAATCATGTGTTTCGCATGGATTTGAAGCTAACGTTCGTTTCGCCTGCATTTGATGCTATATCACTTATATCGCAAGTGTTTGAAGCTAAATCATTTGTTTCGCATGGATTTGAAGCTAAACCTTCTACATCGTATCGATTTGAAGCTAAATGATATGTATCGCATGGATTTTGAAGCTATCCCGTTGATTCGTCTGCATTTGCAGCTATATCACTTATATCACAAGTGTTTGAAACTAAATCATTTGTTTCGCATGGATTTGAAGCTAAACCTTCTACATTGCATTGATTTGAAGCTAAATCATGTGTTTCGCTTGGATTTGAAGCTATACCTTCTACATCGCTTTGATTTCAAGCTAAGTCATGTGTTCTGCATGGATTTGATGCTAACTCCTTTGTTTCCCCTGCATTTGAAGCTATATCAGTTATATCGCAAGTATCTGATGCTAAATCATTTGTTTCGCATGGATTTGAAGCTAAACCTTCTACATCGCATTGATTTAAGGTAAATCATGTGTTTTGCATGGATTTCATGCTAACTCGTTTGTTTCCCCTGCATTTGAAGCTATATCAGTTATATCGCAAGTATCTGATGCTAAATCATTTGTTTCGTATGGATTTGATGCTAAACCTTCTACATCGCATTGATTTGAAGCTAAATCATGTGTTTCGCATGGATTTGAAGCTAACGTTTGTTTCGCCTGCATTTGATGCTATATCACTTATATCGCAAGTGTTTGAAGCTAAATCATTTGTTTCGCATGGTTTTGAAGCTAAACCATCTACATAGCATTGATTTGATACTAAATCATGTATTTCGCTTGGATTTGAAGCTAACTCGTTTGTTTCGCAACCAGTTGCAGCTGAATCGTGTATATCACAGGTATTAGAAGCTGATCCATTTATATCGCATGGATTTCAAGCTAAACCTTCTACATCGCATTGATTTGAAGCTAAATCATGTGTTTTGCATGGATTTGATGCTAACTCGTTTGTTTCCACTGCATTTGCAGCTATATCACTTATACCACAAGTGTTTGAAGCTAAACCATTTGTTTCGCTTGGATTTGAAGCTAAACCTTCTACATCGCATTGATTGAAACTAAATCACGAGTTTTGCATGGATTTGATGCTAACTCTTTTGTTTCCCCCGCATTTGAAGCTATATCAGTTATATCGCAAGTATCTGATGCTAAATCATTTGGTTCGTATGGATTTGAAGCTAAGCCTTCTACTTCGCATGGATTTAAAGCTAAATGATGTGTACCCCATGGATTTTGAAACTAACTCGTTTGATTCGTCTGAATTTGAAGCAATATCAGTTATATCTCAAGTATCTGATGCTAAATCATTTGTTCGCATGGATTTGAAGCTAAACCATCTACATCGCATTGATTTGCAACTAAGTCATGTGTTTCGCATGGATTTGAAGCTAACTCGTTCGTTTCGCCTGCATTTGATGCTATATCACTTATATCGCAAGAGTTTGAAGCTAAATCATTTGTTTCGCATGGATTTGAAGCTAAACCTTCTACATCGTATCGATTTGAAGCTAAATGATATGTATCGCATGGATTTTGAAGCTATCCCGTTTGATTCGTCTGCATTTGCAGGTATATCACTTAGATCACAAGTGTTTGAAGCTAAATCATTTGTTTCGCATGGATTTGACGCTAAACCTTCTACATCGCATTGATTTGAAGCTAAATCATGTGTTTCGCTTGGATTTGAAGCTATACCTTCTACATCGCTTTGATTTCAAGCTAAATCATGTGTTCTGCATGGATTTGATGCTAACTCGTTTGTTTCCCCTGCATTTGAAGCTATATCAGTTATATCGCAAGTATCTGATGCTAAATCATGTGTTTCGCTGGGATTTGAAGCTAAACATTCTACATCGCATTGATTTGAAACTAAATCATGTGTTTCGCTTGGATTTGAAGCTAACTCGTTTTTTTCGCAAGCAGTTGCAGCTAAATCGTGTATATCACAGGTATTAGAAGCTGATCCATTTATATCGCATGGTTTTGAAGCTAAGCCTTCTACTTCGAATTGATTTGAAGCTAAATCATGTGTTTCGCATGGATTTGGATCTAACTCGTTCGTTTCGCATGCAGTTGAAGCTAAATCATGAATATCACAAGTATTTGAATATAAACCATTTGTTTGGCATTGATTTGAAGCTAAGCCTTCTACTTCGCATGGATTTAAAGCTAAATGATGTGTATAGCATGGATTTGAAGCTAACTCGTTTGATTCGTCGGCATTTGAAGCTATATCACTTATATCCCAAGTGTTTGATGCTAAATCATATGTTTCGCATGGATTTGAAGCTAAACCTTCTAGATCGCATTGATTTGAAGCTAAATCATGTGTTTCGCTGGGATTTGAAGCTAACTCGTTTGTTTCGCAAGCAGTTGCAGCTAAATCGTGTATATCACAGGTATTAGAAGCTGAACCATTTATATCGCATGATTTTGAAGCTAAGCATTCTACTTCGAATTGATTTGAAGCTAAATCATGTGTTTCGCTTGGATTTGGAGCTAACTCGTTTGTTCCGCATGCAATTGAAGCTATATCATGAATATCACAAGTATTTGAATATAAACCATTTGCTTGGTATTGATTTGAAGCTAAGCCTTCTACATCGCATTTATTTGCAGCTAAATCATGTGTATCGTATGGATTTGAAGCTAACTCGTTTGTTTCTCCTGCATTTGAAGCTATATCACATATATCGCAATTATCTGAAGCTAAATCATTTGTGTCGCATGGATCTGAAGCTAAACCTTCTACATCGCATTGATTTGACGCTAAATCATGTGTTTCGTTTGGATTTGAAGTTATACCTTCTACATCGCTTTGATTTGAAGCTAAATCATGTGTTCTGCATGGATTTGATGCTAACACGTTTGTTTCCCCTGCATTTGAAGCTATATCAGTTATATCGAAAGTATCTGATGCTAAATCATTTGTTTCGCATGGATTTGAAGCTAAAACTTCTACATCGCATTGGTTTGAAGCTGAATCATGTGTTTTGCTTGGATTTGTAGCTAACTCGTTTGTTTCTCCTGCATTTGAAGCTATATCACTTATTTCGCAAGTATCTGATGCAAGTAATTTGTGTCGCACGGATTTGAAGATAAACCTTTCACATCGCATTGGTTTGAAGATAAACCTTCTACATCGCATTGGTTTGAAGCTAAACCTTCTACATCGCATTGATTTGGAGGTAAATAACATATTATTATTAACGAAACATATTTCGTATGGAGTTGAAGCTACAACGCTCGTTCCGTCTGCATTTGATGCTATATCACTCGTATCTCAAGTGTTTGATGCTAAATCATTTGTTCGCATGGATTTGTAGCTAAACCTTCTACATCGCATTGATTTGAAGCTAAATCATGTGTTTCGCTTGGATTTGAAGATAAACCTTCTACATCGAATTGATTTGAAGCTAAATCATGTGTTTTGCATGGATTTTGAAGCTAACTCGTTTGTTTCTGCTGCATTTGAAGCTATATCACTTATATCGCAAGTATCTGAAGCTAAATCATTTGTGTCGCATGGATCTGAAGCTAAACCTTCTACATCGCATTGATTTAAAGCTACCTCATTTGTTTCGCCTTCACTTGAAGATATTTTATTTATATCGCAATTATTTGAAGATATCCCATTTATTTCTCATGGATTTGAGGCTAAGCCTTCTACTTCACATTGATTTGAAGCTAAATCATGTGATTTGCATGGATTTGATGCTAACTCGTTCGTTTCGCCTGCATTTGATGCTATATCACTTATATCGCAAGTATCTGAAGCTAAATCATTTGTTTCGCATGGATTTGAAGCTAAACCTTCTACATCGCATTGATTTGAAGCTAAATCATGTGTTTTGCATGGATTTTATAATAACTCGTTTGTTTCCCCTGCATTGAAGCTATATCAGTTTATATCGCAAGTATCTGATGCTAAATGATTTGTGTAGCATGGATTTGAAGCTAAACCTTCTACATCGCATTGATTTGCAGCTAAATCATGTGTTTCGCATGGATTTGAAGCTAAATCGTTCGTTTCCCCTGCATTTGATGCTATATCACTTATATCGCAAGTGTTTGAAGCTAAACCTTCTACATCGTAGCGATTTGAAGCTAAATGATATGTATCGCATGGATTTGAAGCTATCCCGTTTGATTCGTCTGCATTTGCAGCTATATCACTTATATCACTTGTGTTTGAAGCTAAATCATTTGTTTCGCATGGATTTGAAGCTAAACCTTCTACATCGCATTGATTTGAAGCTAAATCATGTGTTTCGCTTGGATTTGAAGCTAACACGTTTGTTTAGTCTGCATTTGAAGCTAATCACTTATTTCGCAAGAAACTGAAACTAAATCATTTGTGTCGCATGGATTTGAAGCTAAACATTCTCCATCGCATTGATTTGCAGCTGAATCATGTGTTTCGCATGGACTTGAAGCTAACTCGATGATTTCGCATGCAGTTGAAGCTATATCACCTATATCCCAATTGTTTGATGCTCAATCATTTGTGTCGCATGGATTTGAAGCTAAACCTTCTACATCGCATTGATTTGCTGCCAAATCATGTGCTTCGCCTGGATTTGAAGGTAAACCTTCTAAATCGCATTGATTTGTAGGTAAATAATGTGTTCTGCTTGGATTTGAAGCTAACTCGTTTGTTTCGCAATTATATGAAGCTAAATCATTTGTGTCGCATGGATCTGAAGCTAAACCTTCTACATCGCATTGATTTTAAGCTGAATCATGTGTTTTGCTTGGATTTGAAGCTAACTCGTTTGTTTCTCCTGCATTTGAAGCTATATCACTTATTTCGCAAGTATCTGATGCAAGCAATTTGTTTTGCATGGATTTGAAGCTAAACCTTCTACATCGCATTGATTTGAGGCTAAATCATGTGTTTTGCATGGATTTTATAATAACTCGTTTGTTTCCCCTGCATTTGAAGCTATATCAGTTATATCGCAAGTATCTGAAGCTGATTCATGTGTTTTGCATGGATTTGATGCTAACTCGTTTGTTTCTCCTGCATTTAAAGCTATATCACTTATTTCGCAAGTATCTGAAGCTAAATCATTTGTGCCGCATGGATTTGAAGCTAAACCTTCTACATCGTATTGATTTGAAGCTAACTCATTTGTTTCGCATGGTTTAGAAACTAAAAATTCTACATCGCATGAATTTGAAGCTAATCCTTCTACATCGTATTGATTTGAAGGTAAGTCGTTGGTTTCGTCTGAATTCAAAGGTATATCACTTATATCGCAAGTATCTGAACCTAAATCATATGTTTCGCATGGATTTGAAACTAAACCTTCTACATAGCATTGATTTGCAGCTAAATCATGTGTTTCGCATGGATTTGAAGTTAAGCCTTCTACTTCGCATGGATTTAAAGATAAATGATGTGTATCACATGGATTTTGAAGCTAACTCGTTTTATTCGTCTGCATTTGAAGCTATATCACTTATATCTCAAGTGTTTGATGCTAAATCATTTGTTTCGCATGGATTTGTAGCTAAACCTTCTACATCGCATTGATTTCAATCTAAATCATGTGTATTGTATGGATTTTGAAGCTAACTCGTTTGTTTCTCCTGCATTGAAGCTATATCACTTATATCGCAATTATATGAAGCTAAATCATTTGTGTCGCATGGATCTGAAGCTAAACCTTCTACATCGCATTGATTTTAAGCTGAATCATATGTTTTGCTTGGATTTGAAGCTAACTCGTTTGTTTCTCCTGCATTTGAAGCTATATCACTTATTTCGCAAGTATCTGATGCAAGCAATTTGTTTTGCATGGATTTGAAGCTAAACCTTCTACATCGCATTGATTTGAGGCTAAATCATGTGTTTTGCATGGATTTTATAATAACTCGTTTGTTTCCCCTGCATTTGAAGCTATATCAGTTATATCGCAAGTATCTGAAGCTGATTCATGTGTTTTGCTTGGATTTGAAGCTAACTCGATTGTTTCTCCTGCATTTAAAGCTATATCACTTATTTCGCAAGTATCTGATGCAAGTAACTTGTGTCGCACGGATTTGTAGCTAAACCCTCCACATCGCATGGATCTGAAGCTAAACCTTCTACATCGCATTGATTTGAAGCTAAATAATATGTTTCGTATGGAGTTGAAGCTACAACGTTTGTTTCGTCTGCATTTGAGGCTATATCACTTATATCGCAAGTATCTGAAGCTGATTCATGTGTTTTGCATGGATTTGATGCTAACTCGTTTGTTTCTCCTGCATTTGAAGCTATATCACTTATATCGCAAGTATCTGAAGCTAAATCATTTGTGCCGCATGGATTTGAAGCTAAACCTTCTACATCGTATTGATTTGAAGCTAACTCATTTGTTTCGCATGGTTTAGAAACTAAAAATTCTACATCGCATGAATTTGAAGCTAATCCTTCTACATCGTATTGATTTGAAGGTAAGTCGTTTGTTTCGTCTGAATTCAAAGGTATATCACTTATATCGCAAGTATCTGAACCTAAATCATATGTTTCGCATGGATTTGAAACTAAACCTTCTACATAGCATTGATTTGCAGCTAAATCATGTGTTTCGCATGGATTTGAAGCTAAGCCTTCTACTTCGCATGGATTTAAAGATAAATGATGTGTATCACATGGATTTTGAAGCTAACTCGTTTTATTCGTCTGCATTTGAAGCTATATCACTTATATCTCAAGTGTTTGATGCTAAATCATTTGTTTCGCATGGATTTGTAGCTAAACCTTCTACATCGCATTGATTTGAAGCTAAATCATGTGTTTTGCATGGATTTGATGCTAACTCGATTGTTTCCCCTGCATTTGAAGCTATATCAGTTATATCGCAAGTATCTGATGCTAAATCATGTGCTTCGCTTGGATTTGAAGCTAAACCTTCTACATCGCATTGATTTGAAGCTAAATCATGTTTTTTGCATGGATTTGATGCTAACTCGTTAGTTTCCCCTGCATTTGAAGCTATATCAGTTATATCGCAAGTATCTGATGCTAAAACATTTCTGCCGCATGGATTTGAAGCTAAAACTTCAACATCGCATTGATTTCAATCTAAATCATGTGTATCGTATGGATTTTGAAGCTAACTCGTTTGTTTCTCCTGCATTTGAAGCTATATCACTTATATCGCAATTATATGAAGCTAAATCATTTGTGTCGCATGGATCTGAAGCTAAACCTTCTACATCGCATTGATTTTAAGCTGAATCATGTGTTTTGCTTGGATTTGAAGCTAACTCGTTTGTTTCTCCTGCATTTGAAGCTTTATCACTAATTTCGGAAATATCTGATGCAAGTAATTTGTGTCGCACGTATTTGAAGCTAAAACCTCCACATCGTATTGGTTTGAAGCTAAACCTTCCACATCGCATTGGTTTGAAGCTAAACCTTCTACATCGCATTGATTTGAAGCTAAATAATATGTTTCGTATGGAGTTGAAGCTACAACGTTTGTTTCGTCTGCATTTGAGGCTATATCACTTATATCGCAAGTATCTGAAGCTGATTCATGTGTTTTGCTTGGATTTGAAGCTAACTCGTTTGTTTCTACTGCATTTGAAGCTATATCACTTATTTCGCAAGTATCTGATGCAAGCAATTTGTTTTGCATGGATTTGTAGCTAAACCCTCCACATCGCATGGATCTGAAGCTAAACCTTCTACGTCGCATTGATTTGAAGCTAAATAATATGTTTCGTATGGAGTTGAAGCTACAACGTTTGTTTCGTCTGCATTTGAGGCTATATCACTTATATCGCAAGTATCTGAAGCTGATTCATGTGTTTTGCTTGGATTTGAAGCTAACTCGTTTGTTTCTACTACATTTGAAGCTATATCACTTATTTCGCAAGTATCTGATGCAAGCAATTTGTTTTGCATGGATTTGAAGCTAAACCTTCTACATCGCATTGATTTGAGGCTAAATCATGTGTTTTGCATGGATTTTATAATAACTCGTTTGTTTCCCCTGCATTTGAAGCTATATCAGTTATATCGCAAGTATCTGAAGCTGATTCATGTGTTTTGCTTGGATTTGAAGCTAACTCGATTGTTTCTCCTGCATTTAAAGCTATATCACTTATTTCGCAAGTATCTGATGCAAGTAACTTGTGTCGCACGGATTTGTAGCTAAACCCTCCACATCGCATGGATCTGAAGCTAAACCTTCTACATCGCATTGATTTGAAGCTAAATAATATGTTTCGTATGGAGTTGAAGCTACAACGTTTGTTTCGTCTGCATTTGAGGCTATATCACTTATATCGCAAGTATCTGAAGCTGATTCATGTGTTTTGCATGGATTTGATGCTAACTCGTTTGTTTCTCCTGCATTTGAAGCTATATCACTTATATCGCAAGTATCTGAAGCTAAATCATTTGTTTCGCATGGATTTGAAGCTGAAACTTCTACATCGCATTGATTTGAAGCTAAATAATGTGTTTACATGGATTTCATGCTAACTCGTTTGTTTCCCCTGCATTTGAAGCTACATCAGTTATATCGCAAGTATCTGATGCTAAATCATTTGTTTCGTATGGCTTTGAAGCTAAACCTTCTACATCGTATTGATTTGAAGGTAAGTCGTTTGTTTCGTCTGAATTCAAAGGTATATCACTTATATCGCAAGTATCTGAACCTAAATCATATGTTTCGCATGGATTTGAAACTAAACCTTCTACATAGCATTGATTTGCAGCTAAATCATGTGTTTCGCATGGATTTGAAGCTAACTCGTTTGTTTCGCAAGCAGTTGCAGCTAAATCGTGTATATTACAAGTCTTAGAAGCTGAACCATTTATATCGCATGGATTTGAAGCTAAGCCTACTACTTCGAATTGATTTGAAGCTAAATCATGTGGTTCGCTTGGGTTTGGTGCTAACTCGTTTGTTCCGCATGCAGTTGAAGCTAAATCATGAATATCACATGTATTTGATTATAAACCATTTGTTTGGCATTGATTTGAAGCGAAGCCTTCTACATCACATTTATTTGCAGCCAAATCATGTGTTTCGCATGGATTTTGTAGCTAACTCGTTTGTATCTCCTGCATTTGAAGCTATATCACTTATATCGCAAGTATCTGAAGCTAAATCATTCGTGCCGCATGGATTTGAAGCTAAAAGTTTAACATCGCATTGATTTCAAACTAAATCATGTGTATCGTATGGATTTTGAAGCTAACTCATTTGTTCCTCCTGCATTTGAAGCTATATCACTTATATGGCAATTATCTGAAGCTAAATCATTTGTGTCGTATGGATCTGAAGCTAAACCATCTACATCGCATTGATTTGATGCTAAATAATATGTTTCGTATGGAGTTGAAGCTACAACGTTTGTTTCGTCTGCATTTGAGGCTATATCAATTATATCGCAAGTATCTGAACCTAAATCATATGTTTCGCATGGATTTGAAGCTAAGCCTTCTATTTCGCATGGATTTAAAACTAAATGATGTGTATCGCATGGATTTTGAAGCTAACTCGTCTGATTCGTCTGCATTTGAAGCTATATCACTTATATCCCAAGTGTTTGATCCTAAATCATATGTTTCGCATGGATTTGTAGCTGAACCTTCTACATCGCATTGATTTGAAGCAATCTCATGTGATTCGCTTGGATTTGAAGCTAAACCTTCTACATCGCATTGATTTTGAGTTAAATCATGTGTTTTGCATGTATTTGATGCTAACTCGTTTAATTCGTCTGCATTTGAAGCAATATCAGTTATATCTCAAGTATCTGACGCTAAATCATGTGTTTCGCATGGATTTGGAGCTAACTCGTTTGTTTCTACTGCATTTGAAGCAATATCACTTATTTCGCAAGTATCTGATGCAAGCAATTTGTTTTGCATGGATTTGAAGCTAAACCTTCTACATCGCATTGATTTGAGTCTAAATCATGTGTTTTGCATGGATTTTATAATAACTCGTTTGTTTCCCCTGCATTTGAAGCTATATCAGTTATATCGCAAGTATCTGAAGCTGATTCATGTGTTTTGCTTGGATTTGAAGCTAACTCGTTTGTTTCTCCTGCATTTAAAGCTATATCACTTATTTCGCAAGTATCTGATGCAAGTAATTTGTGTCGCTCGGATTTGTAGCTAAACCCTCCACATCGCATGGATCTGAAGCTAAACCTTCTACATCGCATTGATTTGAAGTTAAATAATATGTTTCGTATGGAGTTGAAGCTACAACGTTTGTTTCGTCTGCATTTGAGGCTATATCACTTATATCGCAAGTATCTGAAGCTGATTCATGTGTTTTGCATGGATTTGATGCTAACTCGTTTGTTTCTCCTGCATTTGAAGCTATATCACTTATATCGCAAGTATCTGAAGCTAAATCATTTGTGCCGCATTGATTTGAAGTTAAACCTTCAACATCGTATTGATTTGAAGGTAAGTCGTTTGTTTCGTCTGAATTCAAAGGTATATCACTTATATCGCAAGTATCTGAACCTAAATCATATGTTTCGCATGGATTTGAAACTAAACCTTCTACATAGCATTGATTTGCAGCTAAATCATGTGTTTCGCATGGATTTGAAGCTAACTCGTTTGTTTCGCAAGCAGTTGCAGCTAAATCGTGTATATTACAAGTCTTAGAAGCTGAACCATTTATATCGCATGGATTTGAAGCTAAGCCTACTACTTCGAATTGATTTGAAGCTAAATCATGTGGTTCGCTTGGGTTTGGTGCTAACTCGTTTGTTCCGCATGCAGTTGAAGCTAAATCATGAATATCACATGTATTTGATTATAAACCATTTGTTTGGCATTGATTTGAAGCGAAGCCTTCTACATCACATTTATTTGCAGCCAAATCATGTGTTTCGCATGGATTTTGTAGCTAACTCGTTTGTATCTCCTGCATTTGAAGCTATATCACTTATATCGCAAGTATCTGAAGCTAAATCATTCGTGCCGCATGGATTTGAAGCTAAAAGTTTAACATCGCATTGATTTCAAACTAAATCATGTGTATCGTATGGATTTTGAAGCTAACTCATTTGTTCCTCCTGCATTTGAAGCTATATCACTTATATGGCAATTATCTGAAGCTAAATCATTTGTGTCGTATGGATCTGAAGCTAAACCATCTACATCGCATTGATTTGATGCTAAATAATATGTTTCGTATGGAGTTGAAGCTACAACGTTTGTTTCGTCTGCATTTGAGGCTATATCAATTATATCGCAAGTATCTGAACCTAAATCATATGTTTCGCATGGATTTGAAGCTAAGCCTTCTATTTCGCATGGATTTAAAACTAAATGATGTGTATCGCATGGATTTTGAAGCTAACTCGTCTGATTCGTCTGCATTTGAAGCTATATCACTTATATCCCAAGTGTTTGATCCTAAATCATATGTTTCGCATGGATTTGTAGCTGAACCTTCTACATCGCATTGATTTGAAGCAATCTCATGTGATTCGCTTGGATTTGAAGCTAAACCTTCTACATCGCATTGATTTTGAGTTAAATCATGTGTTTTGCATGTATTTGATGCTAACTCGTTTAATTCGTCTGCATTTGAAGCAATATCAGTTATATCTCAAGTATCTGACGCTAAATCATGTGTTTCGCATGGATTTGGAGCTAACTCGTTTGTTTCTACTGCATTTGAAGCAATATCACTTATTTCGCAAGTATCTGATGCAAGCAATTTGTTTTGCATGGATTTGAAGCTAAACCTTCTACATCGCATTGATTTGAGTCTAAATCATGTGTTTTGCATGGATTTTATAATAACTCGTTTGTTTCCCCTGCATTTGAAGCTATATCAGTTATATCGCAAGTATCTGAAGCTGATTCATGTGTTTTGCTTGGATTTGAAGCTAACTCGTTTGTTTCTCCTGCATTTAAAGCTATATCACTTATTTCGCAAGTATCTGATGCAAGTAATTTGTGTCGCTCGGATTTGTAGCTAAACCCTCCACATCGCATGGATCTGAAGCTAAACCTTCTACATCGCATTGATTTGAAGTTAAATAATATGTTTCGTATGGAGTTGAAGCTACAACGTTTGTTTCGTCTGCATTTGAGGCTATATCACTTATATCGCAAGTATCTGAAGCTGATTCATGTGTTTTGCATGGATTTGATGCTAACTCGTTTGTTTCTCCTGCATTTGAAGCTATATCACTTATATCGCAAGTATCTGAAGCTAAATCATTTGTGCCGCATTGATTTGAAGTTAAACCTTCAACATCGTATTGATTTGAAGCTAACTCATTTGTTTCGCATGGTTTAGAAACTAAAAATTCTACATCGCATGAATTTGAAGCTAAACCTTCTACATAGCATTGATTTGCAGCTAAATCATGTGTTTCGCATGGATTTGAAGCTAAGCCTTCTACTTCGCATGGATTTAAAGATAAATGATGTGTATCACATGGATTTTGAAGCTAACGCGTTTTATTCGTCTGCATTTGAAGCTATATCACTTATATCTCAAGTGTTTGATGCTAAATCATTTGTTTCGCATGGATTTGTAGCTAAACCTTCTACATCGCATTGATTTGAAGCTAAATCATGTGTTTCGCTTGGATTTGACGCTATACCTTCTACATCGCATTGATTTGCAGCTAAATCATGTGTTTTGCATGGATTTGATGCTAACTCGTTTGTTTCCCCTGCATTTGAAGCTATACCAGTTATATCGAAAGTATCTGATGCTAAATCATTTGTTTCGAATTGATTTGAAGCTAAACCTTCTACATCGCATTGATTTGAAGCTAAATCATGTGTTTTGCATGGATTTGATGCTAACTCGTTTGTTTCCCCTGCATTTGAAGCTATATCAGTTATATCGCAAGTGTTTGAAGCTGAATCATTTGTTTCGCATTGATTTGAAGCTAAACCTTCAACATCGCATTGATTTCCAGCTAAATCATGTGTATCACATGGATTTTGAAGCTAACTCGTTTGTTTCTCCTGCATTTGAAGCTATATCACTTATATCGCAAGTATCTGAACCTAAATCATTTGTGTCGCATGGATTTGAAGCTAAACCTTCTACATCGCATTGATTTGCAGCTAAATCATGTGTTTCGCATGGATTTGAAGCTAACTCGTTTGTTTCGCAAGCAGTTGCAGCTAAATCGTGTATATTACAAGTCTTAGAAGCTGAACCATTTATATCGCATGGATTTGAAGCTAAGCCTTCTACATCGCATTTATTTGCAGCCAAATCATGTGTTTCGCATGGATTTTGTAGCTAACCCGTTTGTTTCTCCTGCATTTGAAGCTATATCACTTATATCGCAAGTATCTGAAGCTTAATCATTCGTGCCGCATGGATTTGAGGCTAAAAGTTCAACATCGCATTGATTTCAATCTAAATCATGTGTATCGTATGGATTTTGAAGCTAACTCATTTGTTTCTCCTGCATTTGAAGCTATATCACTTATATGGCAATTATCTGAAACTAAATCATTTGTGTCGCATGTATCTGAAGCTAAACCATCTACATCGCATTGATTTGAAGCTAAATAATATGTTTCGTATGGAGTTGAAGTTACAACGTTTGTTTCGTCTGCATTTGAAGCTATATCACTAATTTCGAAAGTATCTGATGCAAGTAATGTGTGTCGAACGGATTTGAAGCTAAACCCTCCACATCGCATTGGTTTGAATCTAAACCTTCCACATCGCATTGGTTTGAAGCTAAACCTTCTACATCGCATTGATTTGAAGCAAAATAATATGTTTTGTATGGAGTTGAAGCTACAACGTTTGTTTCGTCTGCATTTGAAGCTATATCACTTATATCCCAAGAGTTTGAAGGTAAGTCATTTGTTTCGCATGGATTTGAAGCTAAACCTTCTACATCGCATTGATTTGCAGCTAAATCATGTGTTTCCCATGGATTTGAAGCTAACCGTCTACGTCGCATTGATTTGAAACTAAATCATGTTTTTTGCATGGATTTGTTGCTAACTCGTTTGTTTCTCCTTGCATTTGAAGCTATATCACTTATATCGCAAGTATCTGAACCTAAATCATTTGTTTCGCATGGATTTGTAGCTAAACCTTCTACATCGCATTGATTTGCAGCTAAATCATGTGTTTCGCATGGATTTGAAGCTAAACCGTCTACGTCGCATTGATTTGAAACTAAATCATGTTTTTTGCATGGATTTGTGCTAACTCGTTTGTTTCTCCTTGCATTTGAAGCTATATCACTTATATCGCAAGTATCTGAACCTAAATCATTTGTTTCGCATGGATTTGTAGCTAAACTTTCTACATCGCATTGATTTGAAGCTATCTCATGTG
The DNA here is from genome assembly GCF_051020955.1 of Megalopta genalis. Taxonomy (NCBI): domain Eukaryota; kingdom Metazoa; phylum Arthropoda; class Insecta; order Hymenoptera; family Halictidae; genus Megalopta; species Megalopta genalis. The sequence continues at coordinate 41,650 of NW_027477888.1, forward strand.
ATTCGCTTGGATTTGAAGCTAAACCTTCTACATCGCATTGATTTGCAGCTAAATCATGTGTTTTGCATGGATTTGATGCTAACTCGTTTGTTTCCCCTGCATTTGAAGCTATACCAGTTATATCGAAAGTATCTGATGCTAAATCATTTGTTTCGAATTGATTGAAGCTAAACCTTCTACATCGCATTGATTTGAAGCTAAATCATGTGTTTTGCATGGATTTGATGCTAACTCGTTTGTTTCCCCCGAATTTGAAGCTATATCAGTTATATCGCAAGTATCTGATGCTAAGTCATGTGCTTTGCTTGGATTTGAAGCTAAACCTTCTACATCGCATTGATTTGAAGCTAAATCATGTGTTTTGCATGGATTTGATGCTAACTCGTTTGTTTCCCTTCATTTGAAGCTATATCAGTTATATCGCAAGTATCTGATGATAAATCATTTGTTTCGCATGGATTTGAAGCTAAACCTTCTACATCGCATTGATTTGAAGCTAAATCATGTGTTTTGCATAGATTTCATGCTAACTCGGCGTTTCCCCTGCATTTGAAGCTATATCAGTTATATCGCAAGTATCTGATGCTAAATGATTTGTTTAGCATGGATTTGAAGCTAAACCTTCTACATCGCCTTGATTTGCAGCTAAATCGTGTGTTTCGCTTGGATTTGAAGCTATACCTTCTACATCGCTTTGATTTGAAGCTAAATCATGTGTTCTGCATGGATTTGATGCTATCACGTTTGTTTCCCCTGCATTTGAAGCTATATCAGTTATTTTCGAAAGTATCTGATGCTAAATCATTTGTTTCGCTTGGATTTGAAGCTAAACCTTCTACATCGCATTGATTTGAAGCTAAATCATGTTTTTTGCATGGATTTGATGCTAACTCGTTTGTTTCCCCTGCATTTGAAGCTATATCAGTTATATCGCAAGTATCTGATGCTAAATCATGTGTTTCGCATGGATGTGAAGCTAAACCTTCTACATCGCATTGATTTGCAGCTAAATCATGTGTTTCGCATGGATTTGAAGCTAAACCGTCTACGTCGCATTGATTTGAAACTAAATCATGTTTTTTGCATGCATTTGTTGCCAACTCGTTTGTTTCTCCTTGCATTTGAAGCTATATCACTTATATCGCAAGTATCTGAACCTAAATCATTTGTTTCGCATGGATTTGTAGCTAAACCTTCTACATCGCATTGATTTGAAGCTATCTCATGTGATTCGCTTGGATTTGAAGCTAAACCTTCTACATCGCATTGATTTGAAGCTAAATAATATGTTTCGTATGGAGTTGAAGCTACAACGTTTGTTTCGTCTGCATTTGAGGCTATATCACTTATATCGCAAGTATCTGAAGCTGATTCATGTGTTTTGCTTGGATTGAAGCTAACTCGTTTGTTTCTACTGCATTTGAAGCTATATCACTTATTTCGCAAGTATCTGATGCAAGCAATTTGTTTTGCATGGATTTGAAGCTAAACCTTCTACATCGCATTGATTTGAGGCTAAATCATGTGTTTTGCATGGATTTTATAATAACTCGTTTGTTTCCCCTGCATTTGAAGCTATATCAGTTATATCGCAAGTATCTGAAGCTGATTCATGTGTTTTGCTTGGATTTGAAGCTAACTCGATTGTTTCTCCTGCATTTAAATCTATATCACTTATTTCGCAAGTATCTGATGCAAGTAACTTGTGTCGCACGGATTTGTAGCTAAACCCTCCACATCGCATGGATCTGAAGCTAAACCTTCTACATCGCATTGATTTGAAGCTAAATAATATGTTTCGTATGGAGTTGAAGCTACAACGTTTGTTTCGTCTGCATTTGAGGCTATATCACTTATATCGCAAGTATCTGAAGCTGATTCATGTGTTTTGCATGGATTTGATGCTAACTCGTTTGTTTCTCCTGCATTTGAAGCTATATCACTTATATCGCAAGTATCTGAAGCTAAATCATTTGTGCCGCATGGATTTGAAGCTAAACCTTCTACATCGTATTGATTTGAAGCTAACTCATTTGTTTCGCATGGTTTAGAAACTAAAAATTCTACATCGCATGAATTTGAAGCTAAACCTTCTACATCGTATTGATTTGAAGGTAAGTCGTTTGTTTCGTCTGAATTCAAAGGTATATCACTTATATCGCAAGTATCTGAACCTAAATCATATGTTTCGCATGGATTTGAAACTAAACCTTCTACATAGCATTGATTTGCAGCTAAATGATGTGTTTCGCATGGATTTGAAGCTAAGCCTTCTACTTCGCATGGATTTAAGAAAAATGATGTGTATCACATGGATTTTGAAGCTAACTCGTTTTATTCGTCTGCATTTGAAGCTATATCACTTATATCTCAAGTGTTTGATGCTAAATCATTTGTTTCGCATGGATTTGTAGCTAAACCTTCTACATCGCATTGATTTGAAGCTAAATCATGTGTTTTGCATGGATTTGATGCTAACTCGATTGTTTCCCCTGCATTTGAAGCTATATCAGTTATATCGCAAGTATCTGATGCTAAATCATGTGCTTCGCTTGGATTTGAAGCTAAACCTTCTACATCGCATTGATTTGAAGCTAAATCATGTTTTTTGCATGGATTTGATGCTAACTCGTTAGTTTCCCCTGCATTTGAAGCTATATCAGTTATATCGCAAGTATCTGATGCTAAAAACATTTGTTTCGTATGGATCTGAAGCTAAGCCTTCTACTTCGCATGGATTTAAAGCTAAATGATGTGTACCGCATGGATATTGAAACTAACTCGTTTGATTCGTCTGCATTTGAAGCAATATCAGTTATATCTCAAGTATCTGATGGTAAATGATTTGTTTAGCATGGATTTGAAGCTAAACCTTCTACATCGCCTTGATTTGCAGCTAAATCGTGTGTTTCGCTTGGATTTGAAGCTATACCTTCTACATCGCTTTGATTTGAAGTTAAATCATGTGTTCTGCATGGATTTGATGCTAACACGTTTGTTTCCCCTTCATTTGAAGCTATATCAGTTATTTTCGAAAGTATCTGATGCTAAATCATTTGTTTCGCATGGATTTGAAGCTGAAACTTCTACATCGCATTGATTTGAAGCTAAATAATGTGTTTACATGGATTTCATGCTAACTCGTTTGTTTCCCCTGCATTTGAAGCTACATCAGTTATATCGCAAGTATCTGATGCTAAATCATTTGTTTTCGTATGGCTTTGAAGCTAAACCTTCTACATCGTATTGATTTGAAGGTAAGTCGTTTGTTTCGTCTGAATTCAAAGGTATATCACTTATATCGCAAGTATCTGAACCTAAATCATATGTTTCGCATGGATTTGAAACTAAACCTTCTACATAGCATTGATTTGCAGCTAAATCATGTGTTTCGCATGGATTTGAAGCTAACTCGTTTGTTTCGCAAGCAGTTGCAGCTAAATCGTGTATATTACAAGTCTTAGAAGCTGAACCATTTATATCGCATGGATTGAAGCTAAGCCTACTACTTCGAATTGATTTGAAGCTAAATCATGTGGTTCGCTTGGGTTTGGTGCTAACTCGTTTGTTCCGCATGCAGTTGAAGCTAAATCATGAATATCACATGTATTTGATTATAAACCATTTGTTTGGCATTGATTTGAAGCGAAGCCTTCTACATCACATTTATTTGCAGCCAAATCATGTGTTTCGCATGGATTTTGTAGCTAACTCGTTTGTATCTCCTGCATTTGAAGCTATATCACTTATATCGCAAGTATCTGAAGCTAAATCATTCGTGCCGCATGGATTTGAAGCTAAAAGTTTAACATCGCATTGATTTCAAACTAAATCATGTGTATCGTATGGATTTTGAAGCTAACTCATTTGTTCCTCCTGCATTTGAAGCTATATCACTTATATGGCAATTATCTGAAGCTAAATCATTTGTGTCGTATGGATCTGAAGCTAAACCATCTACATCGCATTGATTTGATGCTAAATAATATGTTTCGTATGGAGTTGAAGCTACAACGTTTGTTTCGTCTGCATTTGAGGCTATATCAATTATATCGCAAGTATCTGAACCTAAATCATATGTTTCGCATGGATTTGAAGCTAAGCCTTCTATTTCGCATGGATTTAAAACTAAATGATGTGTATCGCATGGATTTTGAAGCTAACTCGTCTGATTCGTCTGCATTTGAAGCTATATCACTTATATCCCAAGTGTTTGATCCTAAATCATATGTTTCGCATGGATTTGTAGCTGAACCTTCTACATCGCATTGATTTGAAGCAATCTCATGTGATTCGCTTGGATTTGAAGCTAAACCTTCTACATCGCATTGATTTTGAGTTAAATCATGTGTTTTGCATGTATTTGATGCTAACTCGTTTAATTCGTCTGCATTTGAAGCAATATCAGTTATATCTCAAGTATCTGACGCTAAATCATGTGTTTCGCATGGATTTGGAGCTAACTCGTTTGTTTCTACTGCATTTGAAGCAATATCACTTATTTCGCAAGTATCTGATGCAAGCAATTTGTTTTGCATGGATTTGAAGCTAAACCTTCTACATCGCATTGATTTGAGTCTAAATCATGTGTTTTGCATGGATTTTATAATAACTCGTTTGTTTCCCCTGCATTTGAAGCTATATCAGTTATATCGCAAGTATCTGAAGCTGATTCATGTGTTTTGCTTGGATTTGAAGCTAACTCGTTTGTTTCTCCTGCATTTAAAGCTATATCACTTATTTCGCAAGTATCTGATGCAAGTAATTTGTGTCGCTCGGATTTGTAGCTAAACCCTCCACATCGCATGGATCTGAAGCTAAACCTTCTACATCGCATTGATTTGAAGTTAAATAATATGTTTCGTATGGAGTTGAAGCTACAACGTTTGTTTCGTCTGCATTTGAGGCTATATCACTTATATCGCAAGTATCTGAAGCTGATTCATGTGTTTTGCATGGATTTGATGCTAACTCGTTTGTTTCTCCTGCATTTGAAGCTATATCACTTATATCGCAAGTATCTGAAGCTAAATCATTTGTGCCGCATTGATTTGAAGTTAAACCTTCAACATCGTATTGATTTGAAGCTAACTCATTTGTTTCGCATGGTTTAGAAACTAAAAATTCTACATCGCATGAATTTGAAGCTAAACCTTCTACATAGCATTGATTTGCAGCTAAATCATGTGTTTCGCATGGATTTGAAGCTAAGCCTTCTACTTCGCATGGATTTAAAGATAAATGATGTGTATCACATGGATTTTGAAGCTAACGCGTTTTATTCGTCTGCATTTGAAGCTATATCACTTATATCTCAAGTGTTTGATGCTAAATCATTTGTTTCGCATGGATTTGTAGCTAAACCTTCTACATCGCATTGATTTGAAGCTAAATCATGTGTTTCGCTTGGATTTGACGCTATACCTTCTACATCGCATTGATTTGCAGCTAAATCATGTGTTTTGCATGGATTTGATGCTAACTCGTTTGTTTCCCCTGCATTTGAAGCTATACCAGTTATATCGAAAGTATCGGATGCTAAATCATTTGTTTCGAATTGATTTGAAGCTAAACCTTCTACATCGCATTGATTTGAAGCTAAATCATGTGTTTTGCATGGATTTGATGCTAACTCGTTTGTTTCCCCTGCATTTGAAGCTATATCAGTTATATCGCAAGTATCTGATGCTAAGTCATGTGCTTCGCTTGGATTTGAAGCTAAACCATCTACATCGCATTGATTTGAAGCTAAATCATGTGTTTTGCATGGATTTGATGCTAACTCGTTTGTTTCCCCTCATTTGAAGCTATATCAGTTATATCGCAAGTATCTGATGATAAATCATTTGTTTCGCATGGATTTGAAGCTAAACCTTCTACATCGCATTGATTTGAAGCTAAATCATGTGTTTTGCATGGATTTCATGCTAACTCGGTGTTTCCCCTGCATTTGAAGCTATATCAGTTATATCGCAAGTATCTGATGCTAAATGATTTGTTTAGCATGGATTTGAAGCTAAACCTTCTACATCGCCTTGATTTGCAGCTAAATCGTGTGTTTCGCTTGGATTTGAAGCTATACCTTCTACATCGCTTTGATTTGAAGCTAAATCATGTGTTCTGCATGGATTTGATGCTATCACGTTTGTTTCCCCTGCATTTGAAGCTATATCAGTTATTTTCGAAAGTATCTGATGCTAAATCATTTGTTTCGCATGGATTTGAAGCTAAACCTTCTACATCGCATTGATTTGAAGCTAAATAATGTGTTTACATGGATTTCATGCTAACTCGTTTGTTTCCCCTGCATTTGAAGCTACATCAGTTATATCGCAAGTATCTGATGCTAAATCATTTGTTTCGTATGGCTTTGAAGCTAAACCTTCTACATCGCATTGATTTGCAGCTAAATCATGTGTTTCGCATGGATTTGAAGCTAAACCTACCTCCATCGTATCGATTTCAAGCTAAATGATATGTATCGCATGGATTTTGAAGCTATCCCGTTTGATTCGTCTGCATTTGCAGCTATATCACTTATATCACAAGTGTTTGTAGCTAAATCATTTGTTTCGCTTGGATTTGAAGCTAAACCTTCTACATCGCATTGATTTGCAGCTCAATCATGTGTTTTGCATGGATTTGATGCTAACTCGTTTGTTTCCCCTGCATTTGAAGCTATACCAGTTATATCGAAAGTATCTGATGCTAAATCATTTGTTTCGAATTGATTTGAAGCTAAACCTTCTACATCGCATTGATTTGAAGCTAAATCATGTGTTTTGCATGGATTTGATGCTAACTCGTTTGTTTCCCCTGCATTTGAAGCTATATCAGTTATATCGCAAGTGTTTGAAGCTGAATCATTTGTTTCGCATTGATTTGAAGCTAAACCTTCAACATCGCATTGATTTCCAGCTAAATCATGTGTATCACATGGATTTTGAAGCTAACTCGTTTGTTTCTCCTGCATTTGAAGCTATATCACTTATATCGCAAGTATCTGAACCTAAATCATTTGTGTCGCATGGATTTGAAGCTAAACCTTCTACATCGCATTGATTTGCAGCTAAATCATGTGTTTCGCATGGATTTGAAGCTAACTCGTTTGTTTCGCAAGCAGTTGCAGCTAAATCGTGTATATTACAAGTCTTAGAAGCTGAACCATTTATATCGCATGGATTTGAAGCTAAGCCTTCTACATCGCATTTATTTGCAGCCAAATCATGTGTTTCGCATGGATTTTGTAGCTAACTCGTTTGTTTCTCCTGCATTTGAAGCTATATCACTTATATCGCAAGTATCTGAAGCTTAATCATTCGTGCCGCATGGATTTGTGGCTAAAAGTTCAACATCGCATTGATTTCAATCTAAATCATGTGTATCGTATGGATTTTGAAGCTAACTCATTTGTTTCTCCTGCATTTGAAGCTATATCACTTATATGGCAATTATCTGAAACTAAATCATTTGTGTCGCATGGATCTGAAGCTAAACCATCTACATCGCATTGATTTGAAGCTAAATAATATGTTTCGTATGGAGTTGAAGTTACAACGTTTGTTTCGTCTGCATTTGAAGCTATATCACTAATTTCGAAAGTATCTGATGCAAGTAATGTGTGTCGAACGGATTTGAAGCTAAACCCTCCACATCGCATTGGTTTGAATCTAAACCTTCCACATCGCATTGATTTGCAGCTAAATCATGTGTTTCCCATGGATTTGAAGCTAAACCGTCTACGTCGCATTGATTTGAAACTAAATCATGTTTTTTGCATGGATTTGTTGCTAACTCGTTTGTTTCTCCTTGCATTTGAAGCTATATCACTTATATCGCAAGTATCTGAACCTAAATCATTTGTTTCGCATGGATTTGTAGCTAAACCTTCTACATCGCATTGATTTGCAGCTAAATCATGTGTTTCGCATGGATTTGAAGCTAAACCGTCTACGTCGCATTGATTTGAAACTAAATCATGTTTTTTGCATGGATTTGTTGCTAACTCGTTTGTTTCTCCTTGCATTTGAAGCTATATCACTTATATCGCAAGTATCTGAACCTAAATCATTTGTTTCGCATGGATTTGTAGCTAAACCTTCTACATCGCATTGATTTGCAGCTAAATCATGTGTTTCGCATGGATTTGAAGCTAAACCGTCTACGTCGCATTGATTTGAAACTAAATCATGTTTTTTGCATGGATTTGTTGCTAACTCGTTTGTTTCTCCTTGCATTTGAAGCTATATCACTTATATCGCAAGTATCTGAACCTAAATCATTTGTTTCGCATGGATTTGTAGCTAAACTTTCTACATCGCATTGATTTGAAGCTATCTCATGTGATTCGCTTGGATTTGAAGCTAAACCTTCTACATCGCATTGATTTGCAGCTAAATCATGTGTTTTGCATGGATTTGATGCTAACTCGTTTGTTTCCCCTGCATTTGAAGCTATACCAGTTATATCGAAAGTATCTGATGCTAAATCATTTGTTTCGAATTGATTTGAAGCTAAACCTTCTACATCGCATTGATTTGAAGCTAAATCATGTGTTTTGCATGGATTTGATGCTAACTCGTTTGTTTCCCCCGAATTTGAAGCTATATCAGTTATATCGCAAGTATCTGATGCTAAGTCATGTGCTTTGCTTGGATTTGAAGCTAAACCTTCTACATCGCATTGATTTGAAGCTAAATCATGTGTTTTGCATGGATTTGATGCTAACTCGTTTGTTTCCCTTCATTTGAAGCTATATCAGTTATATCGCAAGTATCTGATGATAAATCATTTGTTTCGCATGGATTTGAAGCTAAACCTTCTACATCGCATTGATTTGAAGCTAAATCATGTGTTTTGCATAGATTTCATGCTAACTCGGCGTTTCCCCTGCATTTGAAGCTATATCAGTTATATCGCAAGTATCTGATGCTAAATGATTTGTTTAGCATGGATTTGAAGCTAAACCTTCTACATCGCCTTGATTTGCAGCTAAATCGTGTGTTTCGCTTGGATTTGAAGCTATACCTTCTACATCGCTTTGATTTGAAGCTAAATCATGTGTTCTGCATGGATTTGATGCTATCACGTTTGTTTCCCCTGCATTTGAAGCTATATCAGTTATTTTCGAAAGTATCTGATGCTAAATCATTTGTTTCGCTTGGATTTGAAGCTAAACCTTCTACATCGCATTGATTTGAAGCTAAATCATGTTTTTTGCATGGATTTGATGCTAACTCGTTTGTTTCCCCTGCATTTGAAGCTATATCAGTTATATCGCAAGTATCTGATGCTAAATCATGTGTTTCGCATGGATGTGAAGCTAAACCTTCTACATCGCATTGATTTGCAGCTAAATCATGTGTTTCGCATGGATTTGAAGCTAAACCGTCTACGTCGCATTGATTTGAAACTAAATCATGTTTTTTGCATGCATTTGTTGCCAACTCGTTTGTTTCTCCTTGCATTTGAAGCTATATCACTTATATCGCAAGTATCTGAACCTAAATCATTTGTTTCGCATGGATTTGTAGCTAAACCTTCTACATCGCATTGATTTGAAGCTATCTCATGTGATTCGCTTGGATTTGAAGCTAAACCTTCTACATCGCATTGATTTGCAGCTAAATCATGTGTTTTGCATGGATTTGATGCTATCACGTTTGTTTCCCCTGCATTTGAAGCTATATCAGTTATTTTCGAAAGTATCTGATGCTAAATCATTTGTTTCGCATGGCTTTGAAGCTAAACCTTCTACATCGCATTGATTTGAAGCTAAATAATGTGTTTACATGGATTTCATGCTAACTCGTTTGTTTCCCCTGCATTTGAAGCTATACCAGTTATATCGAAAGTATCTGATGCTAAATCATTTGTTTCGAATTGATTTGAAGCTAAACCTTCTACATCGCATTGATTTGAAGCTAAATCATGTGTTTTGCATGGATTTGATGCTAACTCGTTTGTTTCCCCTGCATTTGAAGCTATATCAGTTATATCGCAAGTGTTTGAAGCTGAATCATTTGTTTCGCATTGATTTGAAGCTAAACCTTCAACATCGCATTGATTTCCAGCTAAATCATGTGTATCACATGGATTTTGAAGCTAACTCGTTTGTTTCTCCTGCATTTGAAGCTATATCACTTATATCGCAAGTATCTGAACCTAAATCATTTGTGTCGCATGGATTTGAAGCTAAACCTTCTACATCGCATTGATTTGCAGCTAAATCATGTGTTTCGCATGGATTTGAAGCTAACTCGTTTGTTTCGCAAGCAGTTGCAGCTAAATCGTGTATATTACAAGTCTTAGAAGCTGAACCATTTATATCGCATGGATTTGAAGCTAAGCCTTCTACATCGCATTTATTTGCAGCCAAATCATGTGTTTCGCATGGATTTTGTAGCTAACTCGTTTGTTTCTCCTGCATTTGAAGCTATATCACTTATATCGCAAGTATCTGAAGCTTAATCATTCGTGCCGCATGGATTTGTGGCTAAAAGTTCAACATCGCATTGATTTCAATCTAAATCATGTGTATCGTATGGATTTTGAAGCTAACTCATTTGTTTCTCCTGCATTTGAAGCTATATCAC
>NW_027477889.1:0-52143 GCF_051020955.1 Megalopta genalis
CGAATCTGCCCGAATCTGCCCGAATCTGCCCGACCTGCCCGAATCTGCCCGACTTGCCCGAATCTGCCCGACTTGCCGAATCTGCCCGAATCTGCCGACATGCCCGAATCTGCCCGAATCTGCCCGACCTGCCCGAATCTGCCCCTATCTGCCCGAATCTGCCCGAATCTGCCCGACCTGCCCGAATCTGCCCCTATCTGTCCGAATCTGCCCGACTTGCCGAATCTGCCCGAATCTGCCCGAATCTGCCCGACCTGCCCGAATCTGCCCATATCTGCCATATCTGCCCGAAACTGCCCGACTTGCCCGAAACTGCCGAATCTGCCGACCTGCCCGAATCTGCCCTGACCTGCCCCGAATCTGCCCGAATCTGCACGAACCTGCCCGAATCTGCACGAACCTGCCATATCTGCCCATATCTGCCCGAATCTGACGGAATCTGCCCGAATCAGCCCGAATCTGCCCCTATCTCTTATATCTGCCCGAATCTGCCCGAATCTGCCCGACCTGCCCGAAACTACCCGAATCTGCCCGACCTGCCCGAATCTGGCCCGAATCTGCCCGACCTGCCCTAATCTGCCCCAATCTGCCCCAATCTGCCCGAATTCTGCCCGAATCTGCCCGAATCTGCCCGAATCTGCCCGAATCTGCCCGAATCTGCCCATATCTGACCGAATCTGCCCGACCTGACGACCTGCCCGAATCTGCCCGTATCTGCCCGAATCTGCCCGAATCTGCCCGAATCTGCCCGACCTGCCCGAATCTGCCCGAATCTGCACGAATCTCCCCATATCTGCCCATATCTGCCCGAAACTGCCCGACTTGCCCGAAACTGCCCGAATCTGCCCGACCTGCCCGAATCTGCCCGACTGCCCGAATCTGCCCGACCTGCCCGAATCTGCCCGAATCTGCCCGACCTGCCCGAATCTGCCCGAATCTGCCCGACCTGCCCGAATCTGCCCGACTTGCCCGAATCTGCCCGACCTGCCCGAATCTGCCCGAATCTGCCCGACCTGCCCGAATCTGCCCGGAATCTGCCCCAATCTGCCCCAATCTGCCCGAAACTGCCCGAATCTGCCCGAATCTGCCCGAATCTGCCCGAATCTGCCCATATCGTGACCGAATCTGCCCGAATCTGCCCGACCTGCCCGAATCTGCCCGAATCTGCCCGACCTGCCCGTTATCATGCCCGACTTGCCCGAATCTGCCCGCCCTGACCTAATCTGCCCGCAATATGCCCGAATCTGCCGAATCTGCCCGAACCTGCCCGACCTGCCCGAATCTGCCCCTATCTGCCCGATCTGCCCGAATCTGCCCGACCTGCCCGAATCTGCCCCTATCTGCCCGAATCTGCCCGACTTGCCCGAATCTGCCCGAATCTGCCCGAATCTGACGGAATCTGCCCGAATCTGCCCGAATCTGCCCGAATCTGCCCCTATCTTCTTATATCTGCCCGACCTGCCCGAATCTGCCGAATCTGCCCGACTTGCCCGAATCTGCCCGAAATCTGCCCGACCTGCCCGAATCTGCCGAATCTGCCCGACCTGCAGAATCTGCCCGAATCTGCCCCGACCTGCCCGAATCTGCCCGAATCTGCCCGAATCTGCCAGAATCTGCACGAATCTCCCCATATCTGCCCATATCTGCCCGAAACTGCCGACTTGCCCGAAACTGCCCGAATCTGCCCGACCTGCCCGAATCTGCCCGATCTGCCCGAATCTGCCCGAATCTGCCCGACCTGCCCGAATCTGCCCCTATCTGCCCGAATCTGCCCGAATCTGCCCGAATCTGACGGAATCTGCCCGAATCTGCCCGAATCTGCCGAATCTGCCCCTATCTTCTTATATCTGCCCGACCTGCCCGAATCTGCCCGAATCTGCCCGACTTGCCCGAATCTGCCCGAATCTGCCCGACCTGCCGAATCTGCCCGAATCTGCCCGACCTGCCCGAATCTGCCCGAATCTGCCCGACCTGCCCGAATCTGCCCGAATCTGCCCGACCTGCCCGTATCTGCCCGACTTGCCCGAATCTGCCCGACCTGACCGAATCTGCCCGAATATGCCCGAATCTGCCCGAATCTGCCCGAACCTGCCCGACCTGCCCGAATCTGCCCCTATCTGCCCGAATCTGCCCGAATCTGCCCGACCTGCCCGAATCTGCCCCTATCTGCCCGAATCTGCCCGACTTGCCCGAATCTGCCCGAATCTGCCCGAATCTGACGGAATCTGCCCGAATCTGCCCGAATCTGCCGAATCTGCCCCTATCTTCTTATATCTGCCCGACCTGCCCGAATCTGCCCGAATCTGCCCGACTTGCCCGAATCTGCCCCGAATCTGCCCGACCTGCCCGAATCTGCCCGAATCTGCCCGACCTGCCCGAATCTGCCCGAATCTGCCCGACCTGCCCGAATCTGCCCGAATCTGCCCCAATCTGCCCCAATCTGCCCGAAACTGCCCGAATCTGCCCCGAATCTGCCCGAATCTGCCCGAATCTGCCCATATCTGACCGAATCTGCCCGAATCTGCCCGACCTGCCCGAATCTGCCCGAATCTGCCCGACCTGCCCGTATCTGCCCGACTTGCCCGAATCTGCCCGACCTGACCGAATCTGCCCGAATATGCCCGAATCTGCCCGAATCTGCCCGAACCTGCCCGACCTGCCCGAATCTGCCCCTATCTGCCCGAATCTGCCCGAATCTGCCCGACCTGCCCGAATCTGCCCCTATCTGCCCGAATCTGCCCGACTTGCCCGAATCTGCCCGAATCTGCCCGAATCTGACGGAATCTGCCGAATCTGCCCGAATCTGCCCGAATCTGCCCGAACCTGCCCGACCTGCCCGAATCTGCCCTATCTGCCCGAATCTGCCCGAATCTGCCCGACCTGCCCGAATCTGCCCCTATCTGCCCGACTTGCCCGAATCTGCCCGAATCTGCCCGACCTGCCCGAATCTGCCCGAATCTGCCCGACCTGCCAGAATCTGCCCGAATCTGCCCGACCTGCCCGAATCTGCCCGAATCTGCCCGAATCTGCCGAATCTGCACGAATCTCCCCATATCTGCCCATATCTGCCCGAAACTGCCCGACTTGCCCGAAACTGCCCGAATCTGCCCGACCTGCCCGAATCTGCCCGAATCTGCCCGAATCTGCCCGAATCTGCCCGACCTGCCCGAATCTGCCCGACTTGCCGAATCTGCCCGACTTGCCCGAATCTGCCCGAATCTGCCCGACATGCCCGAATCTGCCCGAATCTGCCCGACCTGCCCGAATCTGCCCTATCTGCCCGAATCTGCCCGAATCTGCCCGACCTGCCCGAATCTGCCCCTATCTGTCCGAATCTGCCCGACTTGCCGAATCTGCCCGAATCTGCCCGAATCTGCCCGACTGCCCGAATCTGCCCGAATCTGCCCGACCTGCCCGAATCTGCCCGACCTGCCCGAATCCGCCCGACTTGCCCGAATCTGCCCGACCTGCCCGAATCTGCCCGAATCTGCCCGACCTGCCAGAATCTGCCCCTATCTGCCCGAATCTGCCCGAATCTGCCCGAATCTGACGGAATCTGCCCGAATCTGCCCCTATCTTCTTATATCTGCCCGACCTGCCCGAATCTGCCCGAATCTGCCCGAATCTGCCCGAATCTACGCCCGACTTGCCCGAATCTGCCCGAATCTGCCCGAATCTGACGGAATATGCCCGAATCTGCCCGAATCTGCCCGTATCTGCCCGACTTGCCCGAATCTGCCCGAATCTGCCGAATCTGCCCCTATCTTCTTTATCTGCCCGACCTGCCGAATCTGCCCGAATCTGCCCGACCTGCCAGATCTGCCCGAATCTGCCGAATCTGTCCGACCTGTCCGAATCTGCCCGACCTGCCCGAATCTGCCCCTATCTGCCCGAATCTGCCCGACTTGCCCGAATCTTGCCCGAATCTGCCCGAATCTGACGGAATATGCCCGAATCTACCCGAATCTGCCGTATCTGCCCGACTTGCCCGAATCTGCCCGAATCTGCCCGAATCTGCCCCTATCTTCTTATATCTGCCCGACCTGCCCGAATCTGCCCGACTTGCCCGAATCTGCCGAATCTGCCCGACCTGCCCGAATCTGCCCGAATCTGCCCGACCTGCCCGAATCTGCCCGACCTGCCCGACCTGACCGACCTGCCCGAATCTGCCCGAATCTGCCCGAATCTGCCCGACCTGCCCGAATCTGCCCGAATCTGCCCGAATCTCCCCGAATCTGCCCGAACTGCCCAAATCTGCCCGACCTGCCCGAATCTGCCCGAATCTGCCCGACCTGCCCGAATCTGCCCGAATCTGCCCGACCTGCCCGAACCTGCCCGAATATGCCCGAACCTGTGCATATCTGCCCGAATCTGCCCGAATCTGCCTGTACCTGCCCATATCTGCCAGAATCTGCCCGAATCTGCCCGAACCTGCCCGAATCTGCCCGACCTGCCCGAATTTGCCCATATCTGCCCGATTCTGCCCGACCTGCCCGAATCTGCCTGACCTGCCCGAATCTGCCCGAATCTGCCCGACTTGCCGAATCTCCCCGAATCTGCCCGAAACTGCCCGACTTGCCCGAAACTGCCCGAATCTGCCCGACCTGCCCGAATCTGACCGAATCTGCCCGAATCTGCCCGACCTGCCCGAATCTGCCCGACTTGCCCGAATCTTCCCGAATCTGCCCGACTTGCCCGAATCTGCCCGAATCTGCCCATATCTGCCCGAATCTGCCCGAATCTGCCCGAATCTGCCCGAATCTGCCCGACCTGCCCGAATCTGCCCGAATCTGCCCGACCTGCCCGAATCTGCCCCGAATCTGACGGATTCTGCCCGAATCTGCCCGAATCTGCCCGACCTGCCGAATCTGCCCGAAACTGCACGAATCTCCCCATATCTGCCCATATCTGCCCGAAACTGCCCGACTTGCCCGAAACTGCCCGAATCTGCCCGACCTGCCCGAATCTGCCCGACCTGCCCGAATCTGCCCGACCTGCCCGAATCTGCCCGAATCTGCACGAACCTGCCCGAATCTGCACGAACCTGCCCATATCTGCCCATATCTGCCCATATCTGCCGAATCTGACGGAATCTGCCCGAATCAGCCCGAATCTGCCCCTATCCTTCTTATATCTGCCCGAATCTGCCCGAATCTGCCCGACCTGCCCGAAACTACCCGAATCTGCCCGACCTGCCCGAATCTGCCCGAATCTACCCGACCTGCCCTAATCTGCCCCAATCTGCCCCAATCTGCCCGACCTGCCCGAATCTGCCCGAATCTGCCGAATCTGCCCGACCTGCCCGAATCTGCCCGAATCTGCCCGACCTGCCCGAATCTGCCCGAATCTGCCCGACCTGCCCGAATCTGCCCGAATCTGCCCGACCTGCCGAATCTGCCCCTATCTGCCCGAATCTGCCCGAATCTGCCCGAATCTGACGGAATCTGCCCGAATCTGCCCCTATCTTCTTATATCTGCCCGACCTGCCCGAATCTGCCCGAATCTGCCCGAATCTGCCCGACTTGCCCGAATCTGCCCGAATCTGCCCGAATCTGCCCGAATCTGCACGAACCTGCCCGAATCTGCACGAACCTGCCCATATCTACCCATATCTGCCCGAATCTGACGGAATCTGCCCGAATCTGCCCGAATCTGACGGAATCTGCCCGAATCTGCCCCTATCTTCTTATATCTGCCCGACCTGCCCGAATCTGCCCATATCTGACCGAATCTGCCCGACCTGACCGAATCTGCCCGAATCTGCCCGAATCTGCCCGACTTGCCCGAATCTCCCCGAATCTGCCCGAAACTGCCCGACTTGCCCGAAACTGCCCGAATCTGCCCGACCTGCCCGAATCTGACCGAATCTGCCCGAATCTGCCGACCTGCCCGAATCTGCCCGACTTGCCCGAATCTGCCCGAATCGCCCGACTTGCCCGAATCTGCCCGAATCTGCCCATATCTGCCCGAATCTGCCCGAATCTGCCCGAATCTGCCCGACTTGCCAGAATCTGCCCGACCTGCCCGACCTGACCGACCTGCCGAATCTGCCCGATCTGCCCGAATCTGCCCGACCTGCCCGAATCTGCCCGAATCTGCCCGAATCTGCCCGAATCTGCCCGAATCTGCCCGAATCTGCCCGAATCTGCCCGACCTGCCCGACCTGCCCGAATCTGCCCGACCTGCCCGAATCTGCCCGAATCTGCCCGACCTGCCCGAATCTGCCCGAATCTGCACGAACCTGCTCATATCTACCCATATCTGCCCGAATCTGACGGAATCTGCCCGAATCTGCCCGAAGCTGCCCCTATCTTCTTATATCTGCCCGAATCTGCCCGAATCTGCCCGAATCTGCCCGACCTGCCCGAATCTGCCGAATCTGCCCGAATCTGCCCGACCTGCCCGAATCTGCCCGAATCTGCACGAATCTCACCATATCTGCCCATATCTGCCCGAAACTGCCCGACTTGCCCGAAACTGCCCGAATCTGCCCGACCTGCCCGAATCTGCCCGACCTGCCCGAATCTGCCCGAATCTGCACGAACCTGCCGAATCTGCACGAACCTGCCCATATCTGCCCATATCTGCCCGAATCTGACGGAATCTGCCCGAATCAGCCCGAATCTGCCCCTATCTTCTTATATCTGCCCGAATCTGCCGAATCTGCCCGACCTGCCGAAACTACCCGAATCTGCCCGACCTGCCCGAATCTGCCCGAATCTACCCGACCTGCCCTAATCTGCCCCAATCTGCCCAATCTGCCCGACTGCCCGAATCTGCCGAATCTGCCCGAATCTGCCGACCTGCCGAATCTGCCCGAATCTGCCCGACCTGCCCGAATCTGCCCGAATCTGCCCGACCTGCCCATATCTACCCATATCTGCCCGAATCTGACGGAATCTGCCCGAATCTGCCCGAATCTGACGGAATCTGCCCGAATCTGCCCCTATCTTCTTATATCTGCCCGACCTGCCCGAATCTGCCCGAATCTGCCCGAATCTGCCGAATCTGCCCGACTTGCCTGAATCTGCCCGAATCTGCCCGACCTGCCCAGATCTGCCGAATCTGCCCGATATCTGTATCTCTCGACCTGCCCGAATCTGCCCGAATCTGCCCGACCTGCCCGAATCTGCCCGAATCTGCCCGAATCTGCTCGACCTGCCCGAATCTGCCCGAATCTGCACGAATCTCCCCATATCTGCCCATATCTGCCCGAAACTGCCCGACTTGCCCGAACTGCCCGAATCTGCCCGACCTGCCCGAATCTGCCCGAATCTGCCCGAATCTGCCCGAATCTGCCCGACCTGCCCGAATCTGCCCGACTTGCCCGAATCTGCCCGACTTGCCCGAATCTGCCCGAATCTGCCCGACATGCCCGAATCTGCCCGAATCTGCCCGACCTGCCCGAATCTGCCCCTATCTGCCCGAATCTGCCCGAATCTGCCCGACCTGCCCGAATCTGCCCGAATCTGCCCGACCTGCCCGAATCTGCCCGAATCTGCACGAACCTGCTCATATCTACCCATATCTGCCCGAATCTGACGGAATCTGCCGAAGCTGCCCCTATCTTCTTATATCTGCCCGAATCTGCCCGAATCTGCCCGAATCTGCCGACCTGCCCGAATCTGCCCGAATCTGCACGAATCTCCCCATATCTGCCCATATCTGCCCGAAACTGCCCGACTTGCCCGAAACTGCCCGAATCTGCCCGACCTGCCCGAAACTGCCCGACCTGCCCGAATCTGCCCGACCTGCCCGAATCTGCCCGAATCTGCACGAACCTGCCCGAATCTGCACGAACCTGCCCATATCTGCCATATCTGCCCGAATCTGCCCGAATCTGCCCGAATCTGCCCGAATCTGCCCGAATCTGACGGAATCTGCCCGAATCTGCCCCTATCTTCTTATATCTGCCCGACCTGCCCGAATCTGCCCGACCTGCCCGAATCTGCCCGAATCTGCCCGAATCTGCCCGACCTGCCCGAATCTGCCCGAATCTGCCCGACCTGCCCGAATCTGCCCGACCTGCCCGAATCTGCCCGACTTGCCCGAATCTGCCCGACCTGCCCGAATCTGCCCGAATCTGCCCGAATCTGCCCGAATCTGCCCGAATCTGCCCGACCTGCCCGAATCTGCCCGACCTGCCCGAATGTGCCCGAATCTGCCCGAATCTGCCCGACCTGCCCGAATCTGCCCGAATCTGCCCGACCTGCCCATATCTGCCCGAATCTGTCCCTATCTGCCCGAATCTGCCCGACCTGCCCGAACCTGCCCGAATATGCCGAACCTGTGCATATCTGCCCGAATCTGCCCGAATCAGCCTGTACCTGCCCATATCTGACGGAATCTGCCCGAATCTGCCCGAATCTGCCCATATCTGCCCGAATCTGCCCGAATCTGCCCGAATCTGCCCGACTTGCCAGAATCTGCCCGACCTGCCCGACCTGACCGACCTGCCCGAATCTGCCCGAATCTGCCGAATCTGCCCGACCTGCCCGAATCTGCCCGAATCTGCCCGAATCTGCCCGAATCTGCCGAATCTGCCCGAATCTGCCCGAATCTGCCCGAATCTGCCCGAATCTGCCCGAATCTGCCCGACCTGCCCGACTGCCCGAATCTGCCCGAATCTGCCCGACCTGCCCGAATCTGCCCGAATCTGCACGAACCTGCTCATATCTACCCATATCTGCCCGAATCTGACGGAATCTGCCCGAATCTGCCCGAAGCTGCCCCTATCTTCTTATATCTGCCCGAATCTGCCCGAATCTGCCCGAATCTGCCCGACCTGCCCGAATCTGCCCGAATCTGCCCGAATCTGCCCGACTGCCCGAATCTGCCCGAATCTGCACGAATCTCCCCATATCTGCCCATATCTGCCCGAAACTGCCCGACTTGCCCGAAACTGCCCGAATCTGCCCGACCTGCCCGAATCTGCCCGACCTGCCCGAATCTGCCCGAATCTGCACGAACCTGCCCGAATCTGCACGAACCTGCCCATATCTGCCCATATCTGCCCGAATCTGACGGAATCTGCCCGAATCAGCCCGAATCTGCCCCTATCTTCTTATATCTGCCCGAATCTGCCCGAATCTGCCCGACCTGCCCGAAACTACCCGAATCTGCCCGACCTGCCCGAATCTGCCCGAATCTACCCGACCTGCCCTAATCTGCCCCAATCTGCCCCAATCTGCCCGACCTGCCCGAATCTGCCCGAATCTGCCCGAATCTGCCCGACCTGCCCGAATCTGCCCGAATCTGCCCGACCTGCCCGAATCTGCCCGAATCTGCCCGACCTGCCCGAATCTGCCCGAATCTGCCCGACCTGCCCGAATCTGCCCGAATCTGCCCGAATCTGCCCGAATCTGCACGAACCTGCCCGAATCTGCACGAACCTGCCCATATCTACCCATATCTGCCGAATCTGACGGAATCTGCCCGAATCTGCCCGAATCTGACGGAATCTGCCCGAATCTGCCCCTATCTTCTTATATCTGCCCGACCTGCCCGAATCTGCCGAATCTGCCCGAATCTGCCCGACTTGCCTGAATCTGCCCGAATCTGCCCGACCTGCACAGATCTGCCCGAATCTGCCCGAATCTGTCCGACCTGCCCGAATCTGCCCGACCTGCCCGAATCTGCCCGAATCTGCCCGAATCTGCTCGACCTGCCCGAATCTGCCCGAATCTGCACGAATCTCCCCATATCTGCCCATATCTGCCCGAAACTGCCCGACTTGCCCGAAACTGCCCGAATCTGCCCGACCTGCCCGAATCTGCCCGAATCTGCCCGAATCTGCCCGAATCTGCCCGACCTGCCCGAATCTGCCCGACTTGCCCGAATCTGCCCGACTTGCCCGAATCTGCCCGAATCTGCCCGACATGCCCGAATCTGCCCGAATCTGCCCGACCTGCCCGAATCTGCCCCTATCTGCCCGAATCTGCCCGAATCTGCCCGACCTGCCCGAATCTGCCCGAATCTGCCCGACCTGCCCGAATCTGCCCGAATCTGCACGAACCTGCTCATATCTACCCATATCTGCCCGAATCTGACGGAATCTGCCCGAATCTGCCCGAAGCTGCCCCTATCTTCTTATATCTGCCCGAATCTGCCGAATCTGCCCGAATCTGCCCGACCTGCCCGAATCTGCCCGAATCTGCACGAATCTCCCCATATCTGCCCATATCTGCCCGAAACTGCCCGACTTGCCCGAAACTGCCCGAATCTGCCGACCTGCCCGAAACTGCCCGACCTGCCCGAATCTGCCCGACCTGCCCGAATCTGCCCGAATCTGCACGAACCTGCCCGAATCTGCACGAACCTGCCCATATCTGCCCATATCTGCCCGAATCTGCCCGAATCTGCCCGAATCTGCCCGAATCTGCCCGAATCTGCCCATATCTGACCGAATCTGCCCGACCTGACCGACCTGCCCGAATCTGCCCGAATCTGCCCGAATCTGACGGAATCTGCCCGAATCTGCCCCCTATCTTCTTATATCTGCCCGTCCTGCCGAATCTGCCGAATCTGCCCGACCTGCCCGACTGCCCGAATCTGCCCGAATCTGCCCGACTGCCGAATCTGCCCGACTGCCCGAATCTGCCCGACTTGCCCGAATCTGCCCGAATCTGCCCGACCTGCCCGAATCTGCCCGAATCTGCCCGAATCTGCCCCAATCTGCCGAACTGCCCGAATCTGCCCGAATCTGCCCGAATCGACCCGAATCTGCCCGAACTGCCCAAATCTGCCCGACCTGCCCGAATCTGCCCGAATCTGCCCGACCTGCCCGAATCTGCCCGAATCTGCCCGACCTGCCCGAATCTGCCGAATCTGCCCGAATCTGCCCAACCTGCCCGAATCTGCCCGAATCTGCACGAATCTCCCCATATCTGCCCATATCTGCCCGAAACTGCCCGACTTGCCCGAAACTGCCCGAATCTGTCCGACCTGCCCGAATCTGCCCGAACTGCCCGAATCTGCACGAACCTGCCCATATCTGCCCGAATCTGACGGAATCTGCCCGAATCTGCCCGAATCTGCCCCTATCTTCTTATATCTGCCCGAATCTGCCCGAATCTGCTCGACCTGCCCTTATCTGCCCGACCTGCCCGAATCTGCCCGAATCTGCCCGGGATATGGGATCCGGGATATGGGATGCGGGATATGGGATATGTGATCCGGGATATGGGATATGGGATCCGGGATATGGGATATGGGATACGGGATCCGGATATGTGATATGGGATATGGGATATGGGATATGGGATATGGGATATGGGATCCGGATATGGGATATGGGATATGGATCCGGGATATGGGATAAGGGATATGGGATATGGGATCCGGGATATGGATATGGGATCCGGGATATGGGATCCGGGATATGGGATATGGGATCCGGGATATGTGATATGGGATATGGGATCCGGGATATGGGATATGGGATATGGGATCCGGGATATGGGATGCGGTATATGGGATATGGGATCCGGGATATGGGATATGGGATACGGGATCCGGGATACGGGATCCGGGATATGGGATCCGGGATATGGGATATGGGATCCGGGATATGGGATATGGGATACGGGATCCGGGATATGGATCCGGGATATGGGATATGGGATACGGGATCCGGGATCCGGGATACGGGATATGGGATACGGGATCCGGGATATGGGATCCGGGATATGGGATATGGGATATGGGATATGGGATCCGGGATATGTGATATGGGATATGGGATCCGGGATGTGGGATATGGGATCCGGGATATGGGATATGGGATATGGGATCCGGATCTGCCCGAATCTGCCCGAACCTGCCCGAATATGCCCGACCTGCCCGAATCTGCCCCTATCTGCCCGAATGTGCCCGAATCTACCCGACCTGCCCATATCTGCCCGAATCTGCCCGAATCCAGCCGAATCTGCCCATATCTGCCCGAATCTGCCCGACCTGCCCGAATCTGTCCTATCTGCCCGAATCTGCCCGACCTGCCCGAATCTGCCCCTATCTTCTTATATCTGCCCGAATCTGCCCGAATCTGTCCGACCTGCCCGAATCTGCCCGAATCTGCCCATATCTGACCGAATCTGCCCGACCTGACCGACCTGCCCGAATCTGCCCGACTGCCCGACCTGCCCGAATCTGCCCGACCTGCCCGAATCTGCCCGAATCTGCCCGACTTGCCCGAATCTGCCCGACCTGCCCGAATCTGCCCGAATCTGTCCGACCTGCCCGAATCTGCCCGAATCTGCCCATATCTGACCGAATCTGCCCGACCTGCCCGAATCTGCACGAATCTGCCCGACCTGCCCGAATCGCCCGAATCTGCCCGACCTGCCCGAATCTGCCCGAATCTGCCCGAATCTGCCCATATCTGATCGAATCTGCCCGACCTGACCGACCTGCCCGAATCTGCCCGACTTGCCCGAAACTGCCCGAATCTGCCCGACCTGCCCGAATCTGCCGAATCTGCCCCTATCTGGATCCGGGATCCAGGATATGGGATCCGGGATATGGGATATGGGATATGGGATACGGGATCCGGGATATGGGATCCGGGATGTGGGATATGGGATCCGGGATATGGGATATGGGATATGGGATCCGGGATATGGGATATGGATCCGGATATGGATATGGGAAACGGGATCCGGATATGGGATATGGGATATGGGATCCGGGATATGGGATATGGGATACGGGATCCGGGATATGGGATCCGGGATATGGGATATGGGATATGGGATATGGGATCCGGGATATGGGATATGGGATATGGGATATGGGATCCGGGATATGGGATATGGGATCCGGGATCCGGGATATGGGATCCGGGATATGGGATATGGGATATGGGATCCGGGATATGGGATATGGGATCCGGGATATGGGATATGGGATACGGGATCGGGATATGGGATCCGGGATATGGGATATGGGATCCGGGATCCGGGATATGGGATATGGGATATGGGATCCGGGATATGGGATCCGGGATATGGGATCCGGGATATGGGATATGGGATCCGGGATATGGGATCCGGGATATGTGATATGGGATATGGGATCCGGGATATGTGATATGGGATATGGGATCCGGGATGTGGGATATGGGATATGGGATATGGGATCCGGGATATGGGATATGGGATATGGATATGGGATCCGGGATATGTGATTTGGGATCCGGATATGGGATATGGGATCCGGATCTGCCCGAATCTGCCCGAATCTGCCCGAACCTGCCCGAATATGCCCGACCTGCCCGAATCTGCCCCTATCTGCCCGAATGAGCCCGAATCTGCCCGACCTGCCCATATCTGCCCGAATCTGCCCGAATCCAGCCGAATCTGCCCATATCTGCCCGAATCTGTCCCTATCTGCCCGAATCTGCCCGACCTGCCCGAACCTGCCCGAATATGCCCGAACCTGTGCATATCTGCCCGAATCTGCCCGAATCAGCCTGTACCTGCCCATATCTGACGGAATCTGCCCGAATCTGCCCGAATCTGCCCGACTGCCCGAAACTGCCCGACTTACCCGAATCTGCCCGAATCTGCCCAACCTGCCCGAATCTGCCCGAATCTGTCCGACCTGCCCGAATCTGCCCCTATCTGCCCGAATGAGCCCGAATCTGCCCGAATCTGCCCGAATCTGCCCGACCTGCCCGAATCTGCCCGAATCTGCCCGACCTGCCCGAATCTGCCCGACCTGCCCGAATCTGCCGACTTGCCCGAATCTGCCCGACCTGCCCGAATCTGCCCGAATCTGCCCGACCTGCCCGAATCTGCCCGAATCTGCACGAATCTCCCCATATCTGCCCATATCTGCCCGAAACTGCCCGACTTGCCCGAAACTGCCCGAATCTGCCCGACCTGTCCGAATCTGCCCGACCTGCCCGAATCTGCCCGAATCTGCACGAACCTGCCCGAATCTGCACGAACCTGCCCATATCTGCCCATATCTGCCCGAATCTGACGGAATCTGCCCGAATCAGCCCGAATCTGCCCCTATCTTCTTATATCTGCCCGAATCTGCCCGAATCTGCCCGACCTGCCCGAAACTACCGAATCTGCCCGACCTGCCCGAATCTGCCCGAATCTGCCCATATCTGACCGAATCTGCCCGACCTGACCGACCTGCCCGAATCTGCCCGAATCTGCCCGACCTGCCCGAATCTGCCCGAATCTGACGGAATCTGCCCGAATCTGCCCCTATCTTCTTATATCTGCCCGACCTGCCCGAATCTGCCCGACCTGCCCGAATCTGCCCGAATCTGCCCGAATCTGCCCGACCTGCCCGAATCTGCCCGACCTGCCCGAATGTGCCCGAATCTGCCCGAATCTGCCGACCTGCCCGAATCTGCCCGAATCTGCCCGACCTGCCGAATCTGCCCGACCTGCCCGAATCCGCCCGACTTGCCCGAATCTGCCCCTATCTGGATCCGGATCCAGGATATGGGATCCGGGATATGGGATATGGTATCCAGGATATGGATACGGGATATGGGATATGGGATCCGGGATATGGGATATGGGATCCGGGATATGGGATATGGGATATGGGATATGGCATCCGGGATATGGGATCCGGGATATGGATATGGGATATGGGATCCGGGATATGGTATATGGTATATGGGATATGGGATCCGGGATATGGGATGCGGGATATGGGATATGGATCCGGGATATGGGATATGGGATACGGGATCCGGGATATGGGATATGGGATATGGGTCCGGGATATGGATATGGGATATGGGATCCGGGATCCGGGATATGGGATCCGGGATATGGGATCCGGGATATGGGATATGGGATCCGGGATATGGGATATGGGATATGGGATCCGGGATATGGGATATGGGATATGGGATATGGGATATGGGATCCGGGATATGGGATATGGGATCCGGGATATGGGATCCGGGATATGGGATATGGGATCCGGGATATGGGATATGGGATCCGGGATATGGGATGCGGTATATGGGATATGGGATCCGGGATATGGGATATGGGATACGGGATCCGGGATATGGGATCCGGGATATGGGATATGGGATCCGGGATATGGGATATGGGATACGGGATCCGGGATACGGGATCCGGGATATGGATCCGGGATATGGGATATGGGATCCGGGATATGGGATATGGGATACGGGATCCGGGATATGGGATCCGGGATATGGGATCCGGATGTGGGATATGGGATCCGGGATATGGGATATGGGATATGGGATATGGGATATGGGATATGGGATATGGGATACGGGATATGGGATCCGGGATATGTGATTTGGGATCCGGGATCCGGGATATGTGATTTGGGATCCGGGATATGGGATATGGGATATGGGATATGGGATATGGGATACGGATATGGATATGGGATATGGGATATGGGATATGGGATCCGGGATATGTGATTTGGGATCCGGGATATGGGATATGGATCCGGATCTGCCCGAATCTGCCCGAACCTGCCCGAATATGCCCGACCTGCCCGAATCTGCCCCTATCTGCCCGAATGTGCCCGAATCTACCCGACCTGCCCATATCTGCCCGAATCTGCCCGAATCCAGCCGAATCTGCCCATATCTGCCCGAATCTTCCCGACCTGCCCGAATCTGTCCCTATCTGCCCGAATCTGCCCGACCTGCCCGAATCTGCCCCTATCTTCTTATATCTGCCCGAATCTGCCCGAATCTGTCCGACCTGCCCGAATCTGCCCGAATCTGCCCGAATCTGCCCGAATCTGCCCGACCTGCCCGAATCTGCCCGACCTGCCCGAATCTGCCGAATCTGCCCGACCTGCCCGAATCTGCCCGACCTGCCCGAATCTGCCCGAATCTGCCCGACCTGCCCCGAATCTGCCCGAATCTGCCCGACCTGCCCGAATCTGCCCGACCTGCCCGAATCTGCCCGAACCTGCCGAATATGCCCGACCTGCCCGAATCTGCCCGAACCTGCCGAATATGCCCGACCTGCCCGAATCTGCCCCTATCTGCCCGAATGTGCCCGAATCTACCCGACCTGCCCATATCTGCCGAATCTGCCCGAATCCAGCCGAATCTGCCCATATCTGCCCGAATCTGTCCCTATCTGCCCGAATCTGCCCGACCTGCCCGAACCTGCCCGAATATGCCCGAACCTGTGCATATCTGCCCGAATCTGCCCGAATCAGCCTGTACCTGCCCATATCTGACGGAATCTGCCCGAATCTGCCCGAATCTGCCCGACCTGCTCGAAACTGCCCGACTTACCCGAATCTGCCCGAATCTGCCCAACCTGCCGAATCTGCCCGAATCTGTCCGACCTGCCCGAATCTGCCCGAATCTGCCCATATCTGCCCGACCTGACCGACCTGCCCGAATCTGCCCGAATCTGCCCGAATCTGACGGAATCTGCCCGAATCTGCCCCTATCTTCTTATATCTGCCCGACCTGCCCGAATCTGCCCGACCTGCCCGAATCTGCCCGAATCTGCCCGAATCTGCCCGACCTGCCCGAATCTGCCCGACCTGCCCGAATCTGCCTGAATCTGCCCGACCTGCCCGAATCTGCCCGACTTGCCCGAATCTGCCCGACCTGCCCGAATCTGCCCGAATCTGCCCGACCTGCCCGAATCTGCCCGAATCTGCACGAATCTCCCCATATCTGCCCATATCTGCCCGAAACTGCCCGACTTGCCCGAAACTGCCCGAATCTGCCCGACCTGCCCGAATCTGCCCCTATCTGCCCGAATGAGCCCGAATCTGCCCGAATCTGCCCGACCTGCCCGAATCTGCCCGAATCTGCCCGACCTGCCCGATTCTGCCCGACCTGCCCGAATCTACCCGACTTGCCCGAATCTGCCCGACCTGCCCGAATCTGCCCGAATCTGCCCGACCTGCCCGAATCTGCCCGAATCTGCACGAATCTCCCCATATCTGCCCATATCTGCCCGAAACTGCCCGACTTGCCCGAAACTGCCCGAATCTGCCCGACCTGCCCGAATCTGCACGAACCTGCCCGAATCTGCACGAACCTGCCCATATCTGCCCATATCTGCCCGAATCTGACGGAATCTGCCCGAATCAGCCCGAATCTGCCCCTATCTTCTTATATCTGCCCGAATCTGCCCGAATCTGCCCGACCTGCCCGAAACTACCCGAATCTGCCCGACCTGCCCGAATCTGCCCGAATCTGCCCGACCTGCCCTAATCTGCCCCAATCTGCCCCAATCTGCCCGAATCTGCCCGAATCTGCCCGAATCTGCCCGAATCTGCCCGAATCTGCCCGAATCTGCCCATATCTGACCGAATCTGCCCGACCTGACCGACCTGCCCGAATCTGCCCGACCTGCCCGAATCTGCCCGAATCTGACGGAATCTGCCCGAATCTGCCCCTATCTTCTTATATCTGCCCGACCTGCCCGAATCTGCCCGACCTGCCCGAATCTGCCCGAATCTGCCCGACCTGCCCGAATCTGCCCGAATCTGCCCGAATCTGCCCGACCTGCCCTAATCTGCCCCAATCTGCCCCAATCTGCCCGAATCTGCCCGAATCTGCCCGAATCTGCCCGAATCTGCCCGAATCTGCCCGAATCTGCCCATATCTGACCGAATCTGCCCGACCTGACCGACCTGCCCGAATCTGCCCGACCTGCCCGAATCTGCCCGAATCTGACGGAATCTGCCCGAATCTGCCCCTATCTTCTTATATCTGCCCGACCTGCCCGAATCTGCCCGACCTGCCCGAATCTGCCCGAATCTGCCCGACCTGCCCGAATCTGCCCGAATCTGCCCGACCTGCCCGAATCTGCCCGACCTGCCCGAATCTGCCCGACTTGCCCGAATCTGCCCGACCTGCCCGAATCTGCCCGAATCTGCCCGAATCTGCCCGAATCTGCCCGACCTGCCCGAATCTGCCCGACCTGCCCGAATGTGCCCGAATCTGCCCGAATCTGCCCGACCTGCCCGAATCTGCCCGAATCTGCCCGACCTGCCCGAATCTGCCCGACCAGCCCGAATCCGCCCGACTTGCCCGAATCTGCCCGACTGCCCGAATCTGCCCGAATCTGCCCGACCTGCCCGAATCTGCCCCTATCTGCCCGAATCTGCCCGAATCTGCCCATACCTGCCCGAATCTGCCCTATCTGGATCCGGGATCCAGGATATGGGATCCGGGATATGGGATATGGTATCCAGGATATGGGATACGGGATATGGGATATGGGATCCGGGATATGGGATATGGGATCCGGGATATGGGATATGGGATCCGGGATATGTGATATGGGATATGGGATATGGGATCCGGGATATGGGATATGGGATATGGGATATGGCATCCGGGATATGGGATCCGGGATATGGGATATGGGATATGGGATTCGGGATATGGGATATGGGATATGGTATATGGTATATGGGATATGGGATCCGGGATATGGGATATGGGATCCGGGATATGTGATATGGTATATGGGATCCGGGATGTGGGATATGGGATCCGGGATATGGGATATGGGATATGGATCCGGGATACGGGATATGGGATATGGGATATGGGATCCGGGATGTGGGATATGGGTTCCGGGATATGGGATTATGGGATATGGGATCCGGGATATGGTATATGGTATATGGGATATGGGATCCGGGATATGGGATGCGGGAAATGGGATATGGGATCCGGGATATGGGATATGGGATACGGGATCCGGGATATGGGATATGGGATATGGGATCCGGGATATGGGATATGGGATATGGGATCCGGGATACGGGATATGGGATCCGGGATATGGGATCCGGGATATGGGATATGGGATATGGGATCCGGGATATGGGATATGGGATATGGGATATGGGATCCGGGATATGGGATATGGGATCCGGGATATGGGATATGGGATATGGATATGGGATCCGGGATATGGGATATGGGATCCGGGATATGGGATATGGGATCCGGATATGTGATATGGGATATGGGATCCGGGATATGGGATATGGGATATGGGATCCGGGATATGGGATGCGGTATATGGGATATGGGATCCGGGATATGGGATATGGGATACGGGATCCGGGATACGGGATCCGGGATTTGGGATATGGGATATGGGATCCGGGATCCGGGATCCGGGATATGGGTTCCGGGATATGGGTTATGGGATATGGGATATGGGATATGGGATATGGGATATGGGATATGGGATACGGGATATGGGATATGGGATATGGGATATGGGATCCGGGATATGTGATTTGGGATCCGGGATATGGGATATGGGATCCGGGATATGGGATATGGGATCCGGGATATGTGATATGGGATATGGGATATGGGATCCGGGATATGGGATATGGGATATGGGATATGGCATCCGGGATATGGGATCCGGGATATGGGATATGGGATATGGGATTCGGGATATGGGATATGGGATATGGTATATGGTATATGGGATATGGGATCCGGGATATGGGATATGGGATCCGGGATATGTGATATGGTATATGGGATCCGGGATGGATATGGGATCCGGGATATGGGATATGGGATATGGGATATGGGATATGGGATCCGGGATACGGGATATGGGATATGGGATATGGGATCCGGGATGTGGGATATGGGATCCGGGATATGGGATATGGGATCCGGGATATGGTATATGGTATATGGGATATGGGATCCGGGATATGGGATGCGGGATATGGGATATGGGATCCGGGATATGGGATATGGGATACGGGATCCGGGATATGGGATATGGGATATGGGGTCCGGGATATGGGATATGGGATATGGGATCCGGGATCCGGGATATGGGATCCGGGATATGGGATCCGGGATATGGGATATGGGATATGGGATATGGGATATGGGATATGGGATATGGGATCCGGGATATGGGATATGGGATCCGGGATATGGGATATGGGATATGGGATCCGGGATATGGGATATGGGATATGGGATATGGGATATGGGATCCGGGATATGGGATATGGGATCCGGGATATGGGATCCGGGATATGGGATATGGGATCCGGGATATGGGATATGGGATATGGGATCCGGGATATGGGATGCGGTATATGGGATATGGGATCCGGGATATGGGATATGGGATACGGGATCCGGGATATGGGATCCGGGTTATGGGATATGGGATCCGGGATATGGGATATGGGATACGGGATCCGGGATACGGGATCCGGGATATGGGATCCGGGATATGGGATATGGGATCCGGGATATGGGATATGGGATACGGGATCCGGGATATGGGATCCGGGATGTGGGATATGGGATCCGGGATATGGGATATGGGATATGGGATATGGGATATGGGATATGGGATACGGATCTGCCCGAATCTGCCCGAACCTGCCCGAATATGCCCGACCTGCCCGAATCTGCCCCTATCTGCCCGAATGTGCCCGAATCTACCCGACCTGCCCATATCTGCCCGAATCTGCCCGAATCTGCCCGAATCTGCCCGAATCTGCCCGAATCTGTCCGAATCTGACGGATTCTGCCCGAATCTGCCCGAATCTGCCCGAATCTGCCCGACCTGCCCGAATCTGCCCGAATCTGCCCCTATCTTCTTATATCTGCCCGACCTGCCCGAATCTGCCCGAATCTGCCCGACTTGCCCGAATCTGCCCGAATCTGCCCGACCTGCCCGAATCTGCCCGACCTGCCCGAATCTGCCCGAATCTGCCCGACCTGCCCGAATCTGCCCGACCTGCCCGAATCTGCCCGAATCTGCCCGACCTGCCCGACCTGCCCGAATCTACCCGACCTGCCCGAATCTGCCCGAATCTGCACGAATCTCCCCATATCTGCCCATATCTGCCCGAAACTGCCCGACTTGCCCGAAACTGCCCGAATCTGCCCGACCTGCCCGAATCTGCCCGACCTGCCCGAATCTGCACGAACCTGCCCATATCTGCCCGAATCTGACGGAATCTGCCCGAATCTGCCCGAATCTGCCACTATCTTCTTATATCTGCCCGAATCTGCCCGAATCTGCTCGACCTGCCCTTATCTGCCCGACCTGCCCGAATCTGCCCGAATCTGCCCGGGATATGGGATCCGGGATATGGGATGCGGGATATGGGATATGTGATCCGGGATATGGGATATGGGATCCGGTATATGGGATATGGGATCCGGGATATGGGATCCGGGATATGGGATCCGGGATATGGGATATGGGATCCGGGATATGGGATATGGGATACGGGATCCGGGATATGGGATCCGGGATATGGGATATGGGATACGGGATCCGGGATCCGGGATACGGGATATGGGATACGGGATCCGGGATATGGGATCCGGGATATGGGATATGGGATATGGGATATGGGATCCGGGATATGTGATATGGGATATGGGATCCGGGATGTGGGATATGGGATCCGGGATATGGGATATGGGATATGGGATCCGGATCTGCCCGAATCTGCCCGAACCTGCCCGAATATGCCCGACCTGCCCGAATCTGCCCCTATCTGCCCGAATGTGCCCGAATCTACCCGACCTGCCCATATCTGCCCGAATCTGCCCGAATCCAGCCGAATCTGCCCATATCTGCCCGAATCTGCCCGACCTGCCCGAATCTGTCCCTATCTGCCCGAATCTGCCCGACCTGCCCGAATCTGCCCCTATCTTCTTATATCTGCCCGAATCTGCCCGAATCTGTCCGACCTGCCCGAATCTGCCCGAATCTGCCCATATCTGACCGAATCTGCCCGACCTGACCGACCTGCCCGAATCTGCCCGACCTGCCCGACCTGCCCGAATCTGCCCGACCTGCCCGAATCTGCCCGAATCTGCCCGACTTGCCCGAATCTGCCCGACCTGCCCGAATCTGCCCGAATCTGTCCGACCTGCCCGAATCTGCCCGAATCTGCCCATATCTGACCGAATCTGCCCGACCTGCCCGAATCTGCACGAATCTGCCCGACCTGCCCGAATCCGCCCGACCTGCCCGAATCCGCCCGAATCTGCCCGACCTGCCCGAATCTGCCCGAATCTGCCCGAATCTGCCCATATCTGATCGAATCTGCCCGACCTGACCGACCTGCCCGAATCTGCCCGACTTGCCCGAAACTGCCCGAATCTGCCCGACCTGCCCGAATCTGCCCGAATCTGCCCCTATCTGGATCCGGGATCCAGGATATGGGATCCGGGATATGGGATATGGGATATGGGATACGGGATCCGGGATATGGGATCCGGGATGTGGGATATGGGATCCGGGATATGGGATATGGGATATGGGATCCGGGATATGGGATATGGGATCCGGGATATGGGATATGGGATACGGGATCCGGGATATGGGATATGGGATATGGGATCCGGGATATGGGATATGGGATACGGGATCCGGGATATGGGATCCGGGATATGGGATATGGGATATGGGATATGGGATCCGGGATATGGGATATGGGATATGGGATATGGGATCCGGGATATGGGATATGGGATCCGGGATCCGGGATATGGGATCCGGGATATGGGATATGGGATATGGGATCCGGGATATGGGATATGGGATCCGGGATATGGGATATGGGATACGGGATCCGGGATATGGGATCCGGGATATGGGATATGGGATCCGGGATCCGGGATATGGGATATGGGATATGGGATCCGGGATATGGGATCCGGGATATGGGATCCGGGATATGGGATATGGGATATGGGATCCGGGATATGGGATCCGGGATATGTGATATGGGATATGGGATCCGGGATATGTGATATGGGATATGGGATCCGGGATGTGGGATATGGGATATGGGATATGGGATCCGGGATATGGGATATGGGATATGGGATATGGGATCCGGGATATGTGATTTGGGATCCGGGATATGGGATATGGGATCCGGATCTGCCCGAATCTGCCCGAATCTGCCCGAACCTGCCCGAATATGCCCGACCTGCCCGAATCTGCCCCTATCTGCCCGAATGAGCCCGAATCTGCCCGACCTGCCCATATCTGCCCGAATCTGTCCGAATCCAGCCGAATCTGCCCATATCTGCCCGAATCTGTCCCTATCTGCCCGAATCTGCCCGACCTGCCCGAACCTGCCCGAATATGCCCGAACCTGTGCATATCTGCCCGAATCTGCCCGAATCAGCCTGTACCTGCCCATATCTGACGGAATCTGCCCGAATCTGCCCGAATCTGCCCGACCTGCCCGAAACTGCCCGACTTACCCGAATCTGCCCGAATCTGCCCAACCTGCCCGAATCTGCCCGAATCTGTCCGACCTGCCCGAATCTGCCCGAATCTGCCCATATCTGCCCGACCTGACCGACCTGCCCGAATCTGCCCGAATCTGCCCGAATCTGCCCCTATCTTCTTATATCTGCCCGACCTGCCCGAATCTGCCCGACCTGCCCGAATCTGCCCGAATCTGCCCGAATCTGCCCGACCTGCCCGAATCTGCCCGACCTGCCCGAATCTGCCCGAATCTGCCCGACCTGCCCGAATCTGCCCGAATCTGCCCGACCTGCCCGAATCTGCCCGAATCTGCACGAATCTCCCCATATCTGCCCATATCTGCCCGAAACTGCCCGACTTGCCCGAAACTGCCCGAATCTGCCCGACCTGCCCGAATCTGCCCCTATCTGCCCGAATGAGCCCGAATCTGCCCGAATCTGCCCGAATCTGCCCGACCTGCCCGAATCTGCCCGAATCTGCCCGACCTGCCCGAATCTGCCCGACCTGCCCGAATCTGCCCGACTTGCCCGAAACTGCCCGAATCTGCCCGACCTGCCCGAATCTGCCCGAATCTGCCCGACCTGCCCTAATCTGCCCCAATCTGCCCCAATCTGCCCGAATCTGCCCGAACCTGCCCGAATCTGCACGAACCTGCCCATATCTGCCCATATCTGCCCGAATCTGACGGAATCTGCCCGAATCAGCCCGAATCTGCCCCTATCTTCTTATATCTGCCCGAATCTGCCCGAATCTGCCCGACCTGCCCGAAACTACCCGAATCTGCCCGACCTGCCCGAATATGCCCGACCTGCCCGAATCTGCCCCTATCTGCCCGAATGAGCCCGAATCTGCCCGA
Organism: Megalopta genalis; assembly: GCF_051020955.1. Classification (NCBI taxonomy): domain Eukaryota; kingdom Metazoa; phylum Arthropoda; class Insecta; order Hymenoptera; family Halictidae; genus Megalopta; species Megalopta genalis. The sequence continues at coordinate 24,118 of NW_027477889.1, forward strand.
CCTGCCCATATCTGCCCGAATCTGTCCGAATCCAGCCGAATCTGCCCATATCTGCCCGAATCTGTCCCTATCTGCCCGAATCTGCCCGACCTGCCCGAACCTGCCCGAATATGCCCGAACCTGTGCATATCTGCCCGAATCTGCCCGAATCAGCCTGTACCTGCCCATATCTGACGGAATCTGCCCGAATCTGCCCGAATCTGCCCGACCTGCCCGAAACTGCCCGACTTACCCGAATCTGCCCGAATCTGCCCAACCTGCCCGAATCTGCCCGAATCTGTCCGACCTGCCCGAATCTGCCCGAATCTGCCCATATCTGCCCGACCTGACCGACCTGCCCGAATCTGCCCGAATCTGCCCGAATCTGCCCCTATCTTCTTATATCTGCCCGACCTGCCCGAATCTGCCCGACCTGCCCGAATCTGCCCGAATCTGCCCGAATCTGCCCGACCTGCCCGAATCTGCCCGACCTGCCCGAATCTGCCCGAATCTGCCCGACCTGCCCGAATCTGCCCGACCTGCCCGAATCTGCCCGAATCTGCCCGACCTGCCCGAATCTGCCCGAATCTGCACGAATCTCCCCATATCTGCCCATATCTGCCCGAAACTGCCCGACTTGCCCGAAACTGCCCGAATCTGCCCGACCTGCCCGAATCTGCCCCTATCTGCCCGAATGAGCCCGAATCTGCCCGAATCTGCCCGAATCTGCCCGACCTGCCCGAATCTGCCCGAATCTGCCCGACCTGCCCGAATCTGCCCGACCTGCCCGAATCTGCCCGACTTGCCCGAAACTGCCCGAATCTGCCCGACCTGCCCGAATCTGCCCGAATCTGCCCGACCTGCCCTAATCTGCCCCAATCTGCCCCAATCTGCCCGAATCTGCCCGAACCTGCCCGAATCTGCACGAACCTGCCCATATCTGCCCATATCTGCCCGAATCTGACGGAATCTGCCCGAATCAGCCCGAATCTGCCCCTATCTTCTTATATCTGCCCGAATCTGCCCGAATCTGCCCGACCTGCCCGAAACTACCCGAATCTGCCCGACCTGCCCGAATCTGCCCGAATCTGCCCGACCTGCCCTAATCTGCCCCAATCTGCCCCAATCTGCCCGAATCTGCCCGAATCTGCCCGAATCTGCCCGAATCTGCCCGAATCTGCCCGAATCTGCCCATATCTGACCGAATCTGCCCGACCTGACCGACCTGCCCGAATCTGCCCGAATCTGCCCGACCTGCCCGAATCTGCCCGAATCTGACGGAATCTGCCCGAATCTGCCCCTATCTTCTTATATCTGCCCGACCTGCCCGAATCTGCCCGACCTGCCCGAATCTGCCCGAATCTGCCCGAATCTGCCCGACCTGCCCGAATCTGCCCGAATCTGCCCATACCTGCCCGAATCTGCCCCTATCTGGATCCGGGATCCAGGATATGGGATCCGGGATATGGGATATGGTATCCAGGATATGGGATACGGGATATGGGATATGGGATCCGGGATATGGGATATGGGATCCGGGATATGGGATATGGGATCCGGGATATGTGATATGGGATATGGGATATGGGATCCGGGATATGGGATATGGGATATGGGATATGGCATCCGGGATATGGGATCCGGGATATGGGATATGGGATATGGGATTCGGGATATGGGATATGGGATATGGGATATGGGATCCGGGATATGGGATATGGGATATGGGATATGGGATCCGGGATATGTGATTTGGGATCCGGGATATGGGATATGGGATCCGGATCTGCCCGAATCTGCCCGAATCTGCCCGAACCTGCCCGAATATGCCCGACCTGCCCGAATCTGCCCCTATCTGCCCGAATGGGCCCGAATCTGCCCGACCTGCCCATATCTGCCCGAATCTGTCCGAATCCAGCCGAATCTGCCCATATCTGCCCGAATCTGTCCCTATCTGCCCGAATCTGCCCGACCTGCCCGAACCTGCCCGAATATGCCCGAACCTGTGCATATCTGCCCGAATCTGCCCGAATCAGCCTGTACCTGCCCATATCTGACGGAATCTGCCCGAATCTGCCCGAATCTGCCCGACCTGCCCGAAACTGCCCGACTTACCCGAATCTGCCCGAATCTGCCCAACCTGCCCGAATCTGCCCGAATCTGTCCGACCTGCCCGAATCTGCCCGAATCTGCCCATATCTGCCCGACCTGACCGACCTGCCCGAATCTGCCCGAATCTGCCCGAATCTGCCCCTATCTTCTTATATCTGCCCGACCTGCCCGAATCTGCCCGACCTGCCCGAATCTGCCCGAATCTGCCCGAATCTGCCCGACCTGCCCGAATCTGCCCGACCTGCCCGAATCTGCCCGAATCTGCCCGACCTGCCCGAATCTGCCCGAATCTGCCCGACCTGCCCGAATCTGCCCGAATCTGCACGAATCTCCCCATATCTGCCCATATCTGCCCGAAACTGCCCGACTTGCCCGAAACTGCCCGAATCTGCCCGACCTGCCCGAATCTGCCCCTATCTGCCCGAATGAGCCCGAATCTGCCCGAATCTGCCCGAATCTGCCCGACCTGCCCGAATCTGCCCGAATCTGCCCGACCTGCCCGAATCTGCCCGACCTGCCCGAATCTGCCCGACTTGCCCGAAACTGCCCGAATCTGCCCGACCTGCCCGAATCTGCCCGAATCTGCCCGACCTGCCCTAATCTGCCCCAATCTGCCCCAATCTGCCCGAATCTGCCCGAACCTGCCCGAATCTGCACGAACCTGCCCATATCTGCCCATATCTGCCCGAATCTGACGGAATCTGCCCGAATCAGCCCGAATCTGCCCCTATCTTCTTATATCTGCCCGAATCTGCCCGAATCTGCCCGACCTGCCCGAAACTACCCGAATCTGCCCGACCTGCCCGAATATGCCCGACCTGCCCGAATCTGCCCCTATCTGCCCGAATGAGCCCGAATCTGCCCGACCTGCCCATATCTGCCCGAATCTGTCCGAATCCAGCCGAATCTGCCCATATCTGCCCGAATCTGTCCCTATCTGCCCGAATCTGCCCGACCTGCCCGAACCTGCCCGAATATGCCCGAACCTGTGCATATCTGCCCGAATCTGCCCGAATCAGCCTGTACCTGCCCATATCTGACGGAATCTGCCCGAATCTGCCCGAATCTGCCCGACCTGCCCGAAACTGCCCGACTTACCCGAATCTGCCCGAATCTGCCCAACCTGCCCGAATCTGCCCGAATCTGTCCGACCTGCCCGAATCTGCCCGAATCTGCCCATATCTGCCCGACCTGACCGACCTGCCCGAATCTGCCCGAATCTGCCCGAATCTGCCCCTATCTTCTTATATCTGCCCGACCTGCCCGAATCTGCCCGACCTGCCCGAATCTGCCCGAATCTGCCCGAATCTGCCCGACCTGCCCGAATCTGCCCGACCTGCCCGAATCTGCCCGAATCTGCCCGACCTGCCCGAATCTGCCCGACCTGCCCGAATCTGCCCGAATCTGCCCGACCTGCCCGAATCTGCCCGAATCTGCACGAATCTCCCCATATCTGCCCATATCTGCCCGAAACTGCCCGACTTGCCCGAAACTGCCCGAATCTGCCCGACCTGCCCGAATCTGCCCCTATCTGCCCGAATGAGCCCGAATCTGCCCGAATCTGCCCGAATCTGCCCGACCTGCCCGAATCTGCCCGAATCTGCCCGACCTGCCCGAATCTGCCCGACCTGCCCGAATCTGCCCGACTTGCCCGAAACTGCCCGAATCTGCCCGACCTGCCCGAATCTGCCCGAATCTGCCCGACCTGCCCTAATCTGCCCCAATCTGCCCCAATCTGCCCGAATCTGCCCGAACCTGCCCGAATCTGCACGAACCTGCCCATATCTGCCCATATCTGCCCGAATCTGACGGAATCTGCCCGAATCAGCCCGAATCTGCCCCTATCTTCTTATATCTGCCCGAATCTGCCCGAATCTGCCCGACCTGCCCGAAACTACCCGAATCTGCCCGACCTGCCCGAATCTGCCCGAATCTGCCCGACCTGCCCTAATCTGCCCCAATCTGCCCCAATCTGCCCGAATCTGCCCGAATCTGCCCGAATCTGCCCGAATCTGCCCGAATCTGCCCGAATCTGCCCATATCTGACCGAATCTGCCCGACCTGACCGACCTGCCCGAATCTGCCCGAATCTGCCCGACCTGCCCGAATCTGCCCGAATCTGACGGAATCTGCCCGAATCTGCCCCTATCTTCTTATATCTGCCCGACCTGCCCGAATCTGCCCGACCTGCCCGAATCTGCCCGAATCTGCCCGAATCTGCCCGACCTGCCCGAATCTGCCCGAATCTGCCCGACCTGCCCGAATCTGCCCGACCTGCCCGAATCTGCCCGACTTGCCCGAATCTGCCCGACCTGCCCGAATCTGCCCGAATCTGCCCGAATCTGCCCGAATCTGCCCGAATCTGCCCGACCTGCCCGAATCTGCCCGACCTGCCCGAATGTGCCCGAATCTGCCCGAATCTGCCCGACCTGCCCGAATCTGCCCGAATCTGCCCGACCTGCCCATATCTGCCCGAATCTGTCCCTATCTGCCCGAATCTGCCCGACCTGCCCGAACCTGCCCGAATATGCCCGAACCTGTGCATATCTGCCCGAATCTGCCCGAATCAGCCTGTACCTGCCCATATCTGACGGAATCTGCCCGAATCTGCCCGAATCTGCCCGACCTGCCCGAAACTGCCCGACTTACCCGAATCTGCCCGAATCTGCCCAACCTGCCCGAATCTGCCCGAATCTGTCCGACCTGCCCGAATCTGCCCGAATCTGCCCATATCTGCCCGACCTGACCGACCTGCCCGAATCTGCCCGAATCTGCCCGAATCTGACGGAATCTGCCCGAATCTGCCCCTATCTTCTTATATCTGCCCGACCTGCCCGAATCTGCCCGACCTGCCCGAATCTGCCCGAATCTGCCCGAATCTGCCCGACCTGCCCGAATCTGCCCGACCTGCCCGAATCTGCCCGAATCTGCCCGACCTGCCCGAATCTGCCCGAATCTGCCCGACCTGCCCGAATCTGCCCCTATCTGCCCGAATCTGCCCGAATCTGCCCATACCTGCCCGAATCTGCCCCTATCTGGATCCGGGATCCAGGATATGGGATCCGGGATATGGGATATGGTATCCAGGATATGGGATACGGGATATGGGATATGGGATCCGGGATATGGGATATGGGATCCGGGATATGGGATATGGGATCCGGGATATGTGATATGGGATATGGGATATGGGATCCGGGATATGGGATATGGGATATGGGATATGGCATCCGGGATATGGGATCCGGGATATGGGATATGGGATATGGGATTCGGGATATGGGATATGGGATATGGTATATGGTATATGGGATATGGGATCCGGGATATGGGATATGGGATCCGGGATATGTGATATGGTATATGGGATCCGGGATGCGGGATATGGGATACGGGATCCGGGATATGGGATATGGGATATGGGATCCGGGATATGGGATATGGGATACGGGATCCGGGATATGGGATCCGGGATATGGGATATGGGATATGGGATATGGGATCCGGGATATGGGATATGGGATATGGGATATGGGATCCGGGATATGGGATATGGGATCCGGGATCCGGGATATGGGATCCGGGATATGGGATATGGGATATGGGATCCGGGATATGGGATATGGGATCCGGGATATGGGATATGGGATACGGGATCCGGGATATGGGATCCGGGATATGGGATATGGGATCCGGGATCCGGGATATGGGATATGGGATATGGGATCCGGGATATGGGATCCGGGATATGGGATCCGGGATATGGGATATGGGATATGGGATCCGGGATATGGGATATGGGATATGGGATCCGGGATATGTGATATGGGATCCGGGATATGGGATATGGGATCCGGATCTGCCCGAATCTGCCCGAATCTGCCCGAACCTGCCCGAATATGCCCGACCTGCCCGAATCTGCCCCTATCTGCCCGAATGAGCCCGAATCTGCCCGACCTGCCCATATCTGCCCGAATCTGTCCCTATCTGCCCGAATCTGCCCGACCTGCCCGAACCTGCCCGAATATGCCCGAACCTGTGCATATCTGCCCGAATCTGCCCGAATCAGCCTGTACCTGCCCATATCTGACGGAATCTGCCCGAATCTGCCCGAATCTGCCCGACCTGCCCGAAACTGCCCGAATCTGCCCGAATCTGCCCAACCTGCCCGAATCTGCCCGACCTGCCCGAATCTGCCCCTATCTGCCCGAATCTGCCCGAATCTGCCCATACCTGCCCGAATCTGCCCCTATCTGGATCCGGGATCCAGGATATGGGATCCGGGATATGGGATATGGTATCCAGGATATGGGATACGGGATATGGGATATGGGATCCGGGATATGGGATATGGGATCCGGGATATGGGATATGGGATCCGGGATATGTGATATGGGATATGGGATATGGGATCCGGGATATGGGATATGGGATATGGGATATGGCATCCGGGATATGGGATCCGGGATATGGGATATGGGATATGGGATATGGGATATGGGATTCGGGATATGGGATATGGGATATGGTATATGGTATATGGGATATGGGATCCGGGATATGGGATATGGGATCCGGGATATGTGATATGGTATATGGGATCCGGGATGTGGGATATGGGATCCGGGATATGGGATATGGGATATGGGATCCGGGATACGGGATATGGGATATGGGATATGGGATCCGGGATGTGGGATATGGGATCCGGGATATGGGATATGGGATATGGGATCCGGGATATGGTATATGGTATATGGGATATGGGATCCGGGATATGGGATCCGGGATGTGGGATATGGGATCCGGGATATGGGATATGGGATATGGGATCCGGGATATGGGATATGGGATCCGGGATATGGGATATGGGATACGGGATCCGGGATATGGGATATGGGATATGGGATCCGGGATATGGGATATGGGATACGGGATCCGGGATATGGGATCCGGGATATGGGATATGGGATATGGGATATGGGATCCGGGATATGGGATATGGGATATGGGATATGGGATCCGGGATATGGGATATGGGATTCGGGATCCGGGATATGGGATATGGGATCCGGGATATGGGATATGGGATCCGGGATATGGGATATGGGATACGGGATCCGGGATATGGGATCCGGGATATGGGATATGGGATCCGGGATCCGGGATATGGGATATGGGATATGGGATCCGGGATATGGGATCCGGGATATGGGATCCGGGATATGGGATATGGGATATGGGATCCGGGATATGGGATCCGGGATATGTGATATGGGATATGGGATCCGGGATATGTGATATGGGATATGGGATCCGGGATGTGGGATATGGGATATGGGATATGGGATCCGGGATATGGGATATGGGATATGGGATATGGGATCCGGGATATGTGATTTGGGATCCGGGATATGGGATATGGGATCCGGATCTGCCCGAATCTGCCCGAATCTGCCCGAACCTGCCCGAATATGCCCGACCTGCCCGAATCTGCCCCTATCTGCCCGAATGAGCCCGAATCTGCCCGACCTGCCCATATCTGCCCGAATCTGTCCGAATCCAGCCGAATCTGCCCATATCTGCCCGAATCTGTCCCTATCTGCCCGAATCTGCCCGACCTGCCCGAACCTGCCCGAATATGCCCGAACCTGTGCATATCTGCCCGAATCTGCCCGAATCAGCCTGTACCTGCCCATATCTGACGGAATCTGCCCGAATCTGCCCGAATCTGCCCGACCTGCCCGAAACTGCCCGACTTACCCGAATCTGCCCGAATCTGCCCAACCTGCCCGAATCTGCCCGAATCTGTCCGACCTGCCCGAATCTGCCCGAATCTGCCCATATCTGCCCGACCTGACCGACCTGCCCGAATCTGCCCGAATCTGCCCGAATCTGACGGAATCTGCCCGAATCTGCCCCTATCTTCTTATATCTGCCCGACCTGCCCGAATCTGCCCGACCTGCCCGAATCTGCCCGAATCTGCCCGAATCTGCCCGACCTGCCCGAATCTGCCCGACCTGCCCGAATCTGCCCGAATCTGCCCGACCTGCCCGAATCTGCCCGAATCTGCCCGACCTGCCCGAATCTGCCCGAATCTGCACGAATCTCCCCATATCTGCCCATATCTGCCCGAAACTGCCCGACTTGCCCGAAACTGCCCGAATCTGCCCGACCTGCCCGAATCTGCCCCTATCTGCCCGAATGAGCCCGAATCTGCCCGAATCTGCCCGAATCTGCCCGACCTGCCCGAATCTGCCCGACCTGCCCGAATCTGCCCGACTTGCCCGAAACTGCCCGAATCTGCCCGACCTGCCCGAATCTGCCCGAATCTGCCCGACCTGCCCTAATCTGCCCCAATCTGCCCCAATCTGCCCGAATCTGCCCGAACCTGCCCGAATCTGCACGAACCTGCCCATATCTGCCCATATCTGCCCGAATCTGACGGAATCTGCCCGAATCAGCCCGAATCTGCCCCTATCTTCTTATATCTGCCCGAATCTGCCCGAATCTGCCCGACCTGCCCGAAACTACCCGAATCTGCCCGACCTGCCCGAATCTGCCCGAATCTGCCCGACCTGCCCTAATCTGCCCCAATCTGCCCCAATCTGCCCGAATCTGCCCGAATCTGCCCGAATCTGCCCGAATCTGCCCGAATCTGCCCATATCTGACCGAATCTGCCCGACCTGACCGACCTGCCCGAATCTGCCCGAATCTGCCCGACCTGCCCGAATCTGCCCGAATCTGACGGAATCTGCCCGAATCTGCCCCTATCTTCTTATATCTGCCCGACCTGCCCGAATCTGCCCGACCTGCCCGAATCTGCCCGAATCTGCCCGAATCTGCCCGACCTGCCCGAATCTGCCCGAATCTGCCCGACCTGCCCGAATCTGCCCGACCTGCCCGAATCTGCCCGACTTGCCCGAATCTGCCCGACCTGCCCGAATCTGCCCGAATCTGCCCGAATCTGCCCGAATCTGCCCGAATCTGCCCGACCTGCCCGAATCTGCCCGACCTGCCCGAATGTGCCCGAATCTGCCCGAATCTGCCCGACCTGCCCGAATCTGCCCGAATCTGCCCGACCTGCCCGAATCTGCCCGAATCTGCCCATACCTGCCCGAATCTGCCCCTATCTGGATCCGGGATCCAGGATATGGGATCCGGGATATGGGATATGGTATCCAGGATATGGGATACGGGATATGGGATATGGGATCCGGGATATGGGATATGGGATCCGGGATATGGGATATGGGATCCGGGATATGTGATATGGGATATGGGATATGGGATCCGGGATATGGGATATGGGATATGGGATATGGCATCCGGGATATGGGATCCGGGATATGGGATATGGGATATGGGATTCGGGATATGGGATATGGGATATGGTATATGGTATATGGGATATGGGATCCGGGATATGGGATATGGGATCCGGGATATGTGATATGGTATATGGGATCCGGGATGTGGGATATGGGATCCGGGATATGGGATATGGGATCCGGGATATGGGATATGGGATCCGGGATATGTGATATGGGATATGGGATCCGGGATATGGGATATGGGATCCGGGATATGGGATATGGGATGCGGTATATGGGATATGGGATCCGGGATATGGGATATGGGATCCGGGATATGGGATATGGGATGCGGTATATGGGATATGGGATCCGGGATATGGGATATGGGATACGGGATCCGGGATACGGGATCCGGGATTTGGGATATGGGATATGGGATCCGGGATCCGGGATATGGGATCCGGGATATGGGTTATGGGATATGGGATATGGGATATGGGATATGGGATATGGGATATGGGATACGGGATATGGGATATGGGATATGGGATATGGGATCCGGGATATGTGATTTGGGATCCGGGATATGGGATATGGGATCCGGGATATGGGATATGGGATCCGGGATATGTGATATGGGATATGGGATATGGGATCCGGGATATGGGATATGGGATATGGGATATGGCATCCGGGATATGGGATCCGGGATATGGGATATGGGATATGGGATTCGGGATATGGGATATGGGATATGGTATATGGTATATGGTATATGGGATATGGGATCCGGGATATGGGATATGGGATCCGGGATATGTGATATGGTATATGGGATCCGGGATGTGGGATATGGGATCCGGGATATGGGATATGGGATATGGGATATGGGATATGGGATCCGGGATACGGGATATGGGATATGGGATATGGGATCCGGGATATGGGATCCGGGATATGGGATCCGGGATATGGGATATGGGATATGGGATCCGGGATATGGGATATGGGATCCGGGATATGGGATCCGGGATATGGGATATGGGATCCGGGATATGGGATATGGGATATGGGATCCGGGATATGGGATGCGGTATATGGGATATGGGATCCGGGATATGGGATATGGGATACGGGATCCGGGATATGGGATCCGGGATATGGGATATGGGATACGGGATCCGGGATACGGGATCCGGGATATGGGATCCGGGATATGGGATATGAGATCCGGGATATGGGATATGGGATACGGGATCCGGGATATGGGATCCGGGATATGGGATCCGGGATGTGGGATATGGGATCCGGGATATGGGATATGGGATATGGGATATGGGATATGGGATATGGGATACGGGATATGGGATATGGGATATGGGATATGGGATCCGGGATATGTGATTTGGGATCCGGGATATGGGATATGGGATATGGGATATGGGATATGGGATACGGGATATGGGATATGGGATATGGGATATGGGATATGGGATCCGGGGTATGTGATTTGGGATCCGGGATATGGGATATGGGATCCGGATCTGCCCGAATCTGCCCGAACCTGCCCGAATATGCCCGACCTGCCCGAATCTGCCCCTATCTGCCCGAATGTGCCCGAATCTACCCGACCTGCCCATATCTGCCCGAATCTGCCCGAATCCAGCCGAATCTGCCCATATCTGCCCGAATCTGCCCGACCTGCCCGAATCTGTCCCTATCTGCCCGAATCTGCCGACCTGCCCGAATCTGCCCCTATCTTCTTATATCTGCCCGAATCTGCCCGAATCTGTCCGACCTGCCCGAATCTGCCCGAATCTGCCCGAATCTGCCCGAATCTGCCCGAATCTGCCCGAATCTGCCCGAATCTGTACGACCTGCCCGAATCTGCCCGACCTGCCCGAATCTGCCCGACCTGCCCGAATCTGCCCGACCTGCCCGAATCTGCCCGACCTGCCCGAATCTGCCCGAATCTGCCCGACCTGCCCGAATCTGCCCGACCTGCCCGAATCTGCCCGAATCTGCCCGACCTGCCCGAATCTGCCCGAATCTGCCCGACCTGCCCGAATCTGCCCGACCTGCCCGAATCTGCCCGAATCTGCCCGAATCTGCCCGACCTGCCCGAATCTGCCCGACTTGCCCGAATCTGCCCGACCTGTCCGAATCTGCCCGACCTGCCCGAATCTGCCCGAATCTGCCCGAATCTGCCCGAATCTGCCCGACCTGCCCGAATCTGCCCGAATCTGCCCGACCTGCCCGAATCTGCCCGAATCTGACGGATTCTGCCCGAATCTGCCCGAATCTGCCCGACCTGCCCGAATCTGCCCGAATCTGCCCCTATCTTCTTATATCTGCCCGACCTGCCCGAATCTGCCCGAATCTGCCCGACTTGCCCGAATCTGCCCGAATCTGCCCGACCTGCCCGAATCTGCCCGAATCTGCCCGACCTGCCCGAATCTGCCCGACCTGCCCGAATCTGCCCGAATCTGCCCGACCTGCCCGAATCTGCCCGAATCTGCCCCTATCTTCTTATATCTGCCCGACCTGCCCGAATCTGCCCGAATCTGCCCGACCTGCCCGAATCTGCCCGAATCTGCCCGACCTGCCCGAATCTGCCCGAATCTGCCCGACCTGCCCGAATCTGCCCGACCTGCCCGAATCTGCCCGAATCTGCCCGACCTGCCCGAATCTGCCCCTATCTGCCCGAATCTGCCCGAATCTGCCCATACCTGCCCGAATCTGCCCCTATCTGGATCCGGGATCCAGGATATGGGATCCGGGATATGGGATATGGTATCCAGGATATGGGATACGGGATATGGGATATGGGATCCGGGATATGGGATATGGGATCCGGGATATGGGATATGGGATCCGGGATATGTGATATGGGATATGGGATATGGGATCCGGGATATGGGATATGGGATATGGGATATGGCATCCGGGATATGGGATCCGGGATATGGGATATGGGATATGGGATTCGGGATATGGGATATGGGATATGGTATATGGTATATGGGATATGGGATCCGGGATATGGGATATGGGATCCGGGATATGTGATATGGTATATGGGATCCGGGATGTGGGATATGGGATCCGGGATATGGGATATGGGATATGGGATCCGGGATACGGGATATGGGATATGGGATATGGGATCCGGGATGTGGGATATGGGATCCGGGATATGGTATATGGTATATGGGATATGGGATCCGGGATATGGGATGCGGGAAATGGGATATGGGATCCGGGATATGGGATATGGGATACGGGATCCGGGATATGGGATATGGGATATGGGATCCGGGATATGGGATATGGGATATGGGATCCGGGATACGGGATATGGGATCCGGGATATGGGATCCGGGATATGGGATATGGGATATGGGATCCGGGATATGGGATATGGGATATGGGATATGGGATCCGGAATATGGGATATGGGATCCGGGATATGGGATATGGGATATGGGATATGGGATCCGGGATATGGGATATGGGATCCGGGATATGGGATATGGGATCCGGGATATGTGATATGGGATATGGGATCCGGGATATGGGATATGGGATATGGGATCCGGGATATGGGATGCGGTATATGGGATATGGGATCCGGGATATGGGATATGGGATACGGGATCCGGGATACGGGATCCGGGATTTGGGATATGGGATATGGGATCCGGGATCCGGGATATGGGATCCGGGATATGGGTTATGGGATATGGGATATGGGATATGGGATATGGGATATGGGATATGGGATATGGGATATGGGATACGGGATATGGGATATGGGATATGGGATATGGGATCCGGGATATGTGATTTGGGATCCGGGATATGGGATATGGGATCCGGGATATGGGATATGGGATCCGGGATATGTGATATGCGATATGGGATATGGGATCCGGGATACGGGATATGGGATATGGGATATGGGATCCGGGATATGGGATATGGGATATGGGATTCGGGATATGGGATATGGGATATGGGATCCGGGATGTGGGATATGGGATCCGGGATATGGGATCCGGGATATGGGATATGGGATCCGGGATATGTGATTTGGGATCCGGGATATGGGATATGGGATCCGGATCTGCCCGAATCTGCCCGAATCTGCCCGAACCTGCCCGAATATGCCCGACCTGCCCGAATCTGCCCCTATCTGCCCGAATGAGCCCGAATCTGCCCGACCTGCCCATATCTGCCCGAATCTGCCCGAATCTGCCCGGCCTGCCCGAATCTGCCCGACCTGCCCGAATCTGCCCGAATCTGCCCGACTTGCCCGAATCTGCCCGAATCTGCCCGACCTGCCCGAATCTGCCCGAATCTGCACGAACCTGCCCGAATCTGCACGAACCTGCCCATATCTGCCCATATCTGCCCGAATCTGACGGAATCTGCCCGAATCAGCCCGAATCTGCCCCTATCTTCTTATATCTGCCCGAATCTGCCCGAATCTGCCCGACCTGCCCGAATCTGCCCCTATCTGCCCGAATCTGCCCGACCTGCCCGAATCTGCCCGAATCTGCCCGAATCTGCCCGAATCTGTCCGAATCTGCCCGAATCTGCCCATATCTGCCCGTATCTGCCCGAACCTGCCCGAACTGCCCCTATCTGCCCGCGTCTGCCCATATCTGCCTCTATCTGCCCGAATCTGCCCGAATCTGCCCATACCTGCCCGAATCTGCCCCTATCTGGATCCGGGATCCAGGATATGGGATCCGGGATATGGGATATGGGATATGGGATATGGGATCCGGGATATGGGATATGGGATCCGGGATATGGGATATGGGATCCGGGATACGGGATCCGGGATATGGGATCCGGGATGTGGGATATGGGATCCGGGATATGGGATATGGGATATGGGATCCGGGATATGGGATATGGGATATGGGATCCGGGATATGGGATATGGGATATGGGATCCGGGATATGGGATATGGGATATGGGATATGGGATATGGGATCCGGGATACGGGATATGGGATCCGGGATACGGGATATGGGATCCGGGATATGGGATCCGGGATATGGGATCCGGGATATGGGATATGGGATATGGGATCCGGGATATGGGATATGGGATATGGGATATGGGATCCGGGATATGGGATATGGGATATGGGATCCGGGATCCGGGATCCGGGATATGGGATCCGGGATATGGGATATGGGATATGGGATCCGGGATCCGGGATATGGGATATGGGATCGGGGATATGTGATATGGGATATGGGATCCGGGATATGGGATCCGGGATATGGGATATGGGATATGGGATCCGGGATATGGGATCCGGGATATGGGATATGGGATCCGGGATATGGGATATGGGACACGGGACACGGGATCCGGGATATGGGATCCGGGATATGGGATATGGGATCCGGGATACGGGATCCGGGATATGGGATCCGGGATATGGGATATGGGATATGGGATCCGGGATATGGGATCCGGGATCTGGGATATGGGATCCGGGATATGGGATATGGGATATGGGATCCGGGATATGGGATCCGGGATATGTGATATGGGATATGGGATCCGGGATGTGGGATATGGGATCCGGGATATGTGATATGGGATATGGGATCCGGGATGTGGGATATGGGATATGGGATATGGGATCCGGGATATGGGATATGGGATATGGGATATGGGATCCGGGATATGTGATTTGGGATCCGGGATATGGGATATGGGATCCGGATCTGCCCGAATCTGCCCGAATATGCCCGACCTGACCGAATCTGCCCCTATCTGCCCGAATGAGCCCGAATCTGCCCGACCTGCCCATATCTGCCCGAATCTGCCCGAATCCAGCCGAATCTGCCCATATCTGCCCGAATCTGCCCGACCTGCCCGAATCTGTCCCTATCTGCCCGAATCTGCCCGACCTGCCCGAACCTGCCCGAATCTGCCCGAATCTGCTCGACCTGCCCGAATCTGCCTCTATCTGCCCGAATCTGCCCGAATCTGCCCATACCTGCCCGAATCTGCCCCTATCTGGATCCGGGATCCAGGATATGGGATCCGGGTTATGGGATCCGGGATATGGGATATGGGATACGGGATCCGGGATATGGGATCCGGGATATGGGATATGGGAAACGGGATCCGGGATATGGGATCCGGGATACGGGATATGGGATCCGGGATACGGGATATGGGATCCGGGATATGGGATATGGGTTCCGGGATATGGGATATGGGATACGGGATATGGGATATGGGATCCGGGATATGGGATATGTGATATGGGATATGGGATCCGGGATGTGGGATATGGGATCCGGGATATGTGATATGGGATATGGGATCCGGGATGTGGGATATGGGATCCGGGATATGGGATATGGGATATGGGATCCGGGATATGGGATATGGGATATGGGATATGGGATCCGGGATATGTGATTTGGGATCCGGGATATGGGATATGGGATCCGGATCTGCCCGAATCTGCCCGAATCTGCCCGAACCTGCCCGAATATGCCCGACCTGCCCGAATCTGCCCCTATCTGCCCGAATGAGCCCGAATCTGCCCGACCTGCCCATATCTGCCCGAATCTGCCCGAATCCAGCCGAATCTGCCCATATCTGCCCGAATCTGCCCGACCTGCCCGAACCTGCCCGAATATGCCCGAATCTGCCCGAATATGCCCGAACCTGTGCATATCTGCCCGAATCTGCCCGAATCAGCCTGTACCTGCCCATATCTGACGGAATCTGCCCGAATCTGCCCGAATCTGCCCGACCTGCCCGAAACTGCCCGACTTGCCCGAATCTGCCCGAATCTGCCCGACCTGCCCGACCTGCCCGAATCTGCCCGAATCTGCCCGAATCTGACGGAATCTGCCCGAATCTGCCCGAATCTGCCCCTATCTTCTTATATCTGCCCGAATCTGCCCGAATCTGCCCGACCTGCCCGAATCTGCCCGAATCTGCACGAACCTGCCCGAATCTGCACGAACCTGCCCATATCCTGCCCATATCTGACCGAATCTGACGGAATCTGCCCGAATCAGCCGAATCTGCCCCTATCTTCTTATATCTGCCCGAATCTGCCCGAATCTGCCCGAATCTGCCCGACCTGCCCGAATCTGCCCGAATCTGCCCGACCTGCCGAATCTGCCCGAATCTGCCCATATCTGACCGAATCTGCCCGACCTGACCGAATCTGCCCGAATCTGCCCGAAACTGCCCGACTTGCCCGAAACTGCCCGAAACTGCCCGACTTGCCCGAAACTGCCCGAATCTGCCCGACCTGCCCGAATCTGACCGAAACTGCCCGAATCTGCCCGACCTGCCCGAATCTGCCCGACTTGCCCGAATCTGCCCGAATCGGCCCGACCTGCCCGAATCTGCCCGAATCTGCCCGACCTGCCCGAATCTGCCCTATCTGCCCGAATCTGCCCGAATCTGCCCGACTTGCCCGAATCTGCCCGACTTGCCCGAATCTGCCCGAAACTGCCCCTATCTTCTTATATCTGCCCGACCTGCCCGAATCTGCCCGAATCTGACGGAATCTGCCCGAATCTGCCCGAATCTGCCCCTATCTTCTTATATCTGCCCGACCTGCCCGAATCTGCCCGAATCTGCCCGAATCTGCCCGAATCTGCCCGAATCTGCCCGACCTGCCCGACCCTGCCCGAATCTGCCCGACCTGCCCGAATCTGCCCGACCTGCCCGAATCTGCCCGAATCTGCCCGAATCTGCCCGAATCTGCCCGACCTGCCCGAATCTGCCCGAATCTGCTCGACCTGCCCGAATCTGCCCGACTTGCCCGAATCTGCCCGAATCTGCCCGAAACTGCCCGACTTGTCCGAAACTGCCCGAATCTGCCCGACCTGCCCGAATCTGCCCGACTTGCCCGAATCTGCCCGAATCTGCCCGACCTGCCCGAATCTGCCCGACTTGCCCGAATCTGCCCGAATCTGCCCCTATCTGCCCGAATCTGCCCGACCTGCCCGAATCTGCCCCTATCTGCCCGAATCTGCCCTAATCTGCCCGACCTGCCCGAATCTGCCCGACCTGCCCCGAATCTGCCCGAATCTGCCCGAATCTGCCCGAATCTGCCCGACTTGCCCGAATCTGCCCGAATCTGCCCGACCTGCCCGACCTGCCCGAATCTGCCCGAATCTGCCCGAATCTGCCCGACCTGCCCGAATCTGCCCCTATCTGCCCGAATCTGCCCGACCTGCCCGAATCTGCCACGAATCTGCCCGACCTGCCCGAATCTGCCCGACTTGCCCGAATCTGCCCGAATCTGCCCGAATCTGACGGAATCTGCCCGAATCTGCCCGAATCTGACGGAATCTGCCCGAATCTGCCGAATCTGCCCGACCTGCCCGAATCTGCCCGAATCTGCCCGACCTGCCCATATCTGCCCATATCTGCCCGAATCTGCACGAACCTGCCCATATCTGCCCATATCTGCCCGAATCTGACGGAATCTGCCCGAATCTGCCCGAATCTGCCCCTATCTTCTTATATCTGCCCGAATCTGCCCGATCTGCCCGACCTGCCCGAAACTACCCGATCTGCCCGACCTGCCCGAATCTGCCCGAATCTGCCCGACCTGCCCTAATCTGCCCCAATCTGCCCCCAATCTGCCCGAATCTGCCCGAAACTGTCCGACCTGCCCGAATCTGCCCGAATCTCCCGAATCTGCCCGAAACTGCCCGAATCTGCCCGAATCTGCCCGACCTGCCCGAATCTGCCCGACCTGCCCGAATCTGCCCGAATCTGCTCGACCTGCCCGAATCTGCCCGACTTGCCCGAATCTGCCCGAATCTGCCCGAAACTGCCCGAATCTGCCCGAATCTGCCCGACCTGCCCGAATCTGCCCGACTTGCCCGAATCTGCCCGAATCTGCCCGAATCTGACGGAATCTGCCCGAATCTGCCCGAATCTGCCCCTATCTTCTTATATCTGCCCGAATCTGCCCGAATCTGCCCGACCTGCCCGAATCTGCCCGACCTGCCCGAATCTGCCCGAATCTGCCCGAATCTGCCCGGACCTGCCCGAATCTGCCCGAATCTGCCCGAATCTGCCCTATCTGCCCGAATCTGCCCGACCTGCCCAAATCTGCCCAACCTGCCCGAATCTGCCCGAATCTGCCCGACCTGCCCGTATCTGCCCGAATCTGCCCGACCTGCCCGAATCTGCCCGAATCTGCACGAATCTCCCCATATCTGCCCATATCTGCCCGAAACTGCCCGACTTGCCCGAAAATGCCCGAATCTGCCCGAATCTGCCCGACCTGCCCGAATCTGCCCGACTTGCCCGAATCTGCCCGAATCTGCCCCTATCTGCCCGAATCTGCCCGACCTGCCCGAATCTGCCCCTATCTGCCCGAATCTGCCCTAATCTGCCCGACTTGCCCGAATCTGCCCGACCTGCCCGAATCTGCCCGAATCTGCCCGAATCTGCCCGAATCTGCCCGACTTGCCCGAATCTGCCCGAATCTGCCCGACCTGCCCGACCTGCCCGAATCTGCCCGAATCTGCCCGAATCTGCCCGACCTGCCCGAATCTGCCCCTATCTGCCCGAATCTGCCGACCTGCCCGAATCTGCCCGAATCTGCCCGACCTGCCCGAATCTGCCCGACTTGCCCGAATCTGCCCGAATCTGCCCGAATCTGACGGAATCTGCCCGAATCTGCCCGAATCTGACGGAATCTGCCCGAATCTGCCCGAATCTGCCCGACCTGCCCGAATCTGCCCGAATCTGCCCGACCTGCCCATATCTGCCCATATCTGCCCGAATCTGCACGAACCTGCCCATATCTGCCCATATCTGCCCGAATCTGACGGAATCTGCCCGAATCTGCCCGAATCTGCCCCTATCTTCTTATATCTGCCCGAATCTGCCCGAATCTGCCCCGACCTGCCCGAAACTACCCGAATCTGCCCGACCTGCCCGAATCTGCCCGAATCTGCCCGACCTGCCCTAATCTGTCCCAATCTGCCCCAATCTGCCCGAATCTGCCCGAAACTGTCCGACCTGCCGAATCTGCCCGAATCTCCCCGAATCTGCCCGAAACTGCCCGAATCTGCCCGAATCTGCCCGACCTGCCCGAATCTGCCCGACTGCCCGAATCTGCCCGAATCTGCTCGACCTGCCCGAATCTGCCCGACTTGCCGAATCTGCCCGAATCTGCCCGAAACTGCCCGAATCTGCCCGAATCTGCCCGACCTGCCCGAATCTGCCCGACTTGCCCGAATCTGCCCGAATCTGCCCGAATCTGACGGAATCTGCCCGAATCTGCCCGAATCTGCCCCTATCTTCTTATATCTGCCCGAATCTGCCCGAATCTGCCCGACCTGCCCGAATCTGCCCGAATCTGCACGAATCTCCCCATATCTGCCCATATCTGCCCGAAACTGCCCGACTTGCCCGAAAATGCCCGAATCTGCCCGACCTGCCCGAATCTGCCCGAATCTGCCCGAATCTGCCCGACCTGCCCGAATCTGCCCCTATCTGCCCGAATCTGCCCGAATCTGCCCGACTTGCCAGAATCTGCCCGACTTGCCCGACCTGCCCGAATCTGCCCCTATCTGCCCGAATCTGCCCGACCTGCCCGAATCTGCCCGAATCTGCCCGACCTGCCCGAATCTGCCCGACTTGCCGAATCTGCCCGAATCTGCCCGAATCTGACGGAATCTGCCCGAATCTGCCCGAATCTGACGGAATCTGCCCGAATCTGCCCGAATCTGCCCGACCTGCCCGAATCTGCCCGAATCTGCCCGACCTGCCCATATCTGCCCATATCTGCCCGAATCTGCACGAACCTGCCCATATCTGCCCATATCTGCCCGAATCTGACGGAATCTGCCCGAATCTGCCCGAATCTGCCCCTATCTTCTTATATCTGCCCGAATCTGCCCGAATCTGCCCGACCTGCCCGAAACTACCCGAATCTGCCCGACCTGCCCGAATCTGCCCGAATCTGCCCGACCTGCCCTAATCTGTCCCAATCTGCCCAATCTGCCCGAATCTGCCCGAAACTGTCCGACCTGCCCGAATCTGCCCGAATCTCCCCGAATCTGCCCGAAACTGCCCGAATCTGCCCGAATCTGCCCGACCTGCCCGAATCTGCCCGACCTGCCCGAATCTGCCCGAATCTGCTCGACCTGCCCGAAATCTGCCCGACTTGCCCGAATCTGCCCGAATCTGCCCGAAACTGCCCGAATCTGCCCGAATCTGCCCGACCTGCCCGAATCTGCCCGACTTGCCCGAATCTGCCCGAATCTGCCCGAATCTGACGGAATCTGCCCGAATCTGCCCGAATCTGCCCCTATCTTCTTATATCTGCCCGAATCTGCCCGAATCTGCCCGACCTGCCCGAATCTGCCCGACCTGACCGATCTGCCCGAATCTGCCCGAATCTGCCCGAATCTGCCCGAATCTGCCCGACCTGCCCGAATCTGCCCGACTTGCCCGAATCTGCCGAATCTGCCCGACATGCCCGAATCTGCCCGAATCTGCCCGACCTGCCCGAATCTGCCCGAATCTGCCCGACTTGCCAGAATCTGCCCGACTTGCCCGACCTGCCCGAATCTGCCCCTATCTGCCCGAATCTGCCCGACCTGCCCGAATCTGCCCGAATCTGCCGACCTGCCCGAATCTGCCCGACTTGCCCGAATCTGCCCGAATCTGCCCGAATCTGACGGAATCTGCCCGAATCTGCCCGAATCTGACGGAATCTGCCCGAATCTGCCCGAATCTGCCCGACCTGCCCGAATCTGCCCGAATCTGCCCGACCTGCCCATATCTGCCCATATCTGCCCGAATCTGCACGAACCTGCCCATATCTGCCCATATCTGCCCGAATCTGACGGAATCTGCCCGAATCTGCCCGAATCTGCCCCTATCTTCTTATATCTGCCCGAATCTGCCCGAATCTGCCCGACCTGCCCGAAACTACCCGAATCTGCCCGACCTGCCCGAATCTGCCCGAATCTGCCCGACCTGCCCTAATCTGCCCCAATCTGCCCCCAATCTGCCCGAATCTGCCCGAAACTGTCCGACCTGCCCGAATCTGCCCGAATCTGCCCGAAACTGCCCGAATCTGCCCGAATCTGCCGACCTGCCCGAATCTGCCGAATCTGCCCGAATCTGCCCGACCTGCCCGGATCTGCCCGAATCTGCCCGACTTGCCCGAACCTGCCCGAATCTGCCCGAATCTGCCCCTATCTGCCCGAATCTGCCCGACCTGCCCAAATCTGACCGAATCTGCCCGACTTGCCCGAACCTGCCCGAATCTGCCCGAATCTGCCCCTATCTGCCCGAATCTGCCCGACCTGCCCAAATCTGCCCGAATCTGACGGAATCTGCCCGAATCTGCCCGAATCTGCCCCTATCTTCTTATATCTGCCCGAATCTGCCCGAATCTGCCCGACCTGCCCGAATATGCCCCTATCTGCCCGAATCTGCCCGAATCTGCCCGAATCTGACGGAATCTGCCCGAATCTGCCCGAATCTGCCCGAATCTGCCCGAATCTGCCCCTATCTTCTTATATCTGCCCGACCTGCCCGAATCTGCCCGAATCTGCCCGAATCTGCCCGACTTGCCCGAATCTGCCCCTATCTTCTTATATCTGCCCGAATCTGCCCGAATCTGCCCGACCTGCCCGAATCTGCCGACCTGCCCGAATCTGCCCGAATCTGCCCGAATCTGCCCGACCTGCCCGAATCTGCACGAACCTGCCCATATCTGCCCATATCTGCCCGAATCTGACGGAATCTGCCCGAATCAGCCCGAATCTGCCCCTATCTTCTTATATCTGCTCGAATCTGCCCCGAATCTGCCCGAATCTGCCCGACCTGCCCGAATCTGCCCGAATCTGCCCAAATCTGCCCAACCTGCCCGAATCTGCCCGAATCTGCCCGACCTGCCCGAATCTGCCCGAATCTGCCCGACCTGCCCGAATCTGCCCGAATCTGCACGAATCTCCCCATATCTGCCCATATCTGCCCGAAACTGCCCGACTTGCCCGAAAATGCCCGAATCTGCCCGACCTGCCCGAATCTGCCCGACCTGCCCGAATCTGTCCGAATCTGCCCGAATCTGCACGAACCTGCCCGAATCTGCACGAACCTGCCCATATCTGCCCATATCTGCCCGAATCTGCCCGAATCTGCCCGAATCTGCACGAATCTCCCCATATCTGCCCATATCTGCCCGAAACTGCCCGACTTGCCCGAAACTGCCCGAATCTGCCCGACCTGCCCGAATCTGCCCGACCTGCCCGAATCTGCCCGACCTGCCCGAATCTGCCCGAATCTGCCCGAATCTGCCCGACCTGCCCGAATCTGCCCGAATCTGCCCGACTTGCCCGAATCTGCCCGAATCTGCCCCTATCTGCCCGAATCTGCCCGACCTGCCCGAATCTGCCCCTATCTGCCCGAATCTGCCCTAATCTGCCCGACCTGCCCGAATCTGCCCGACCTGCCCGAATCTGCCCGACCTGCCCGAATCTGCCCGACCTGCCCGAATCTGCCCGAATCTGCCCGAATCTGCCCGACCTGCCCGAATCTGCCCGAATCTGCCCGACTTGCCCGAATCTGCCCGAATCTGCCCCTATCTGCCCGAATCTGCCCGACCTGCCCGAATCTGCCCCTATCTGCCCGAATCTGCCCTAATCTGCCCGACCTGCCCGAATCTGCCCGACCTGCCCGAATCTGCCCGAATCTGCCCGAATCTGCCGAATCTGCCCGACTTGCCCGAATCTGCCCGAATCTGCCCGACCTGCCCGACCTGCCCGAATCTGCCCGAATCTGCCCGAATCTGCCCGACCTGCCCGAATCTGCCCCTATCTGCCCGAATCTGCCCGACCTGCCCGAATCTGCCCGAATCTGCCCGACCTGCCCGAATCTGCCCGACTTGCCCGAATCTGCCCGAATCTGCCCGAATCTGACGGAATCTGCCCGAATCTGCCCGAATCTGACGGAATCTGCCCGAATCTGCCCGAATCTGCCCGACCTGCCCGAATCTGCCCGAATCTGCCCGACCTGCCCATATCTGCCCATATCTGCCCGAATCTGCACGAACCTGCCCATATCTGCCCATATCTGCCCGAATCTGACGGAATCTGCCCGAATCTGCCCGAATCTGCCCCTATCTTCTTATATCTGCCCGAATCTGCCCGAATCTGCCCGACCTGCCCGAAACTACCCGAATCTGCCCGACCTGCCCGAATCTGCCCGAATCTGCCCGACCTGCCCTAATCTGCCCCAATCTGCCCCAATCTGCCGAATCTGCCCGAAACTGTCCGACCTGCCCGAATCTGCCCGAATCTCCCCGAATCTGCCCGAAACTGCCCGAATCTGCCCGAATCTGCCCGACCTGCCCGAATCTGCCCGACCTGCCCGAATCTGCCCGAATCTGCTCGACCTGCCCGAATCTGCCCGACTTGCCCGAATCTGCCCGAATCTGCCCGAAACTGCCCGAATCTGCCCGAATCTGCCCGACCTGCCCGAATCTGCCCGACTTGCCCGAATCTGCCCGAATCTGCCCGAATCTGACGGAATCTGCCCGAATCTGCCCGAATCTGCCCCTATCTTCTTATATCTGCCCGAATCTGCCCGAATCTGCCCGACCTGCCCGAATCTGCCCGAATCTGCACGAATCTCCCATATCTGCCCATATCTGCCCGAAACTGCCCGACTTGCCCGAAAATGCCCGAATCTGCCCGACCTGCCCGAATCTGCCCGAATCTGCCGAATCTGCCCGACCTGCCCGAATCTGCCCCTATCTGCCCGAATCTGCCCGAATCTGCCCGACTTGCCAGAATCTGCCCGACTTGCCCGACCTGCCCGAATCTGCCCCTATCTGCCCGAATCTGCCCGACCTGCCCGAATCTGCCCGAATCTGCCCGACCTGCCCGAATCTGCCCGACTTGCCCGAATCTGCCCGAATCTGCCCGAATCTGACGGAATCTGCCCGAATCTGCCCGAATCTGACGGAATCTGCCCGAATCTGCCCGAATCTGCCCGACCTGCCCGAATCTGCCCGAATCTGCCCGACCTGCCCATATCTGCCCATATCTGCCCGAATCTGCACGAACCTGCCCATATCTGCCCATATCTGCCCGAATCTGACGGAATCTGCCCGAATCTGCCCGAATCTGCCCCTATCTTCTTATATCTGCCCGAATCTGCCCGAATCTGCCCGACCTGCCCGAAACTACCCGAATCTGCCCGACCTGCCCGAATCTGCCCGAATCTGCCCGACCTGCCCTAATCTGCCCCAATCTGCCCCAATCTGCCCGAATCTGCCCGAAACTGTCCGACCTGCCCGAATCTGCCCGAATCTGCCCGAAACTGCCCGAATCTGCCCGAATCTGCCCGACCTGCCCGAATCTGCCCGAATCTGCCCGAATCTGCCCGACCTGCCCGGATCTGCCCGAATCTGCCCGACTTGCCCGAACCTGCCCGAATCTGCCCGAATCTGCCCCTATCTGCCCGAATCTGCCCGACCTGCCCAAATCTGCCCAACCTGCCCGAATCTGCCCGAATCTGCCCGACCTGCCCGAATCTGCCCGAATCTGCCCGACCTGCCCGAATCTGCCCGAATCTGCACGAATCTCCCCATATCTGCCCATATCTGCCCGAAACTGCCCGACTTGCCCGAAAATGCCCGAATCTGCCCGACCTGCCCGAATCTGCCCGACCTGCCCGAATCTGCCCGAATCTGCCCGAATCTGCACGAACCTGCCCGAATCTGCACGAACCTGCCCATATCTGCCCATATCTGCCCGAATCTGACGGAATCTGCCCGAATCAGCCCGAATCTGCCCCTATCTTCTTATATCTGCTCGAATCTGCCCGAATCTGCCCGACCTGCCCGAATCTGCCCGAATCTGCCCCAATCTGCCCCAATCTGCCCGAATCTGCCCGAATCTGCCCGAATCTGCCCGAATCTGCCCGAATCTGCCCATATCTGACCGAATCTGCCCGACCTGACCGATCTGCCCGAATCTGCCCGAATCTGCCCGAATCTGCCCGAATCTGCCCGACCTGCCCGAATCTGCCCGACTTGCCCGAATCTGCCCGAATCTGCCCGACATGCCCGAATCTGCCCGAATCTGCCCGACCTGCCCGAATATGCCCCTATCTGCCCGAATCTGCCCGAATCTGCCCGAATCTGACGGAATCTGCCCGAATCTGCCCGAATCTGCCCGAATCTGCCCCTATCTTCTTATATCTGCCCGACCTGCCTGAATCTGCCCGAATCTGCCCGAATCTGCCCGACTTGCCCGAATCTGCCCGAATCTGCCCGAATCTGACGGAATCTGCCCGAATCTGCCCGAATCTGCCCCTATCTTCTTATATCTGCCCGAATCTGCCCGAATCTGCCCGACCTGCCCGAATATGCCCCTATCTGCCCGAATCTGCCCGAATCTGCCCGAATCTGACGGAATCTGCCCGAATCTGCCCGAATCTGCCCGAATCTGCCCGAATCTGCCCCTATCTTCTTATATCTGCCCGACCTGCCCGAATCTGCCCGACTTGCCCGAATCTGCCCCCTATCTTCTTATATCTGCCCGAATCTGCCCGAATCTGCCCGACCTGCCCGAATCTGCCCGACCTGCCCGAATCTGCCCGAATCTGCCCGAATCTGCCCGACCTGCCCGAATCTGCACGAACCTGCCCATATCTGCCCATATCTGCCCGAATCTGACGGAATCTGCCCGAATCAGCCCGAATCTGCCCCTATCTTCTTATATCTGCTCGAATCTGCCCGAATCTGCCCGACCTGCCCGAATCTGCCCGAATCTGCCCAAATCTGCCCAACCTGCCCGAATCTGCCCGAATCTGCCCGACCTGCCCGAATCTGCCCGAATCTGCCCGACCTGCCCGAATCTGCCCGAATCTGCACGAATCTCCCCATATCTGCCCATATCTGCCCGAAACTGCCCGACTTGCCCGAAAATGCCCGAATCTGCCCGACCTGCCCGAATCTGCCCGACCTGCCCGAATCTGTCCGAATCTGCCCGAATCTGCACGAACCTGCCCGAATCTGCACGAACCTGCCCATATCTGCCCATATCTGCCCGAATCTGCCCGAATCTGCCCGACCTGCCCGAATCTGCCCGAATCTGCACGAACCTGCCCATATCTGCCCGAATCTGACGGAATCTGCCCGAATCTGCCCGAATCTGCCCGAATCTGCCCCTATCTTCTTATATCTGCCCGAATCTGCCCGAATCTGCTCGACCTGCCCGAATCTGCCCGAATCTGCACGAATCTCCCCATATCTGCCCATATCTGCCCGAAACTGCCCGACTTGCCCGAAACTGCCCGAATCTGCCCGACCTGCCCGAATCTGCCCGACCTGCCCGAATCTGCCCGACCTGCCCGAATCTGCCCGAATCTGCCCGAATCTGCCCGACCTGCCCGAATCTGCCCGAATCTGCACGAACCTGCCCGAATCTGCACGAACCTGCCCATATCTGCCCGAATCTGCCCGAATCTGCCCGACCTGCCCGAATCTGCCCGAATCTGCCCGACTTGCCCGAATCTGCCCGAATCTGCCCGACTTGCCCGAATCTGCCCGAATCTGCCCGAATCTGACGGAATCTGCCCGAATCTGCCCGAATCTGCCCGAATCTGCCCGACCTGCCGAATCTGCCCGACCTGCCCGAATCTGCCCGAATCTGCCCGAATCTGCCCGACCTGCCCGAATCTGCACGAACCTGCCCATATCTGCCCATATCTGCCCGAATCTGACGGAATCTGCCCGAATCAGCCCGAATCTGCCCCTATCTTCTTATATCTGCTCGAATCTGCCCGAATCTGCCCGACCTGCCCGAATCTGCCCGAATCTGCCCCAATCTGCCCCAATCTGCCCGAATCTGCCCGAATCTGCCCGAATCTGCCCGAATCTGCCCGAATCTGCCCGACCTGCCCAAATCTGCCCAACCTGCCCGAATCTGCCCGAATCTGCCCGACCTGCCCGAATCTGCCCGAATCTGCCCGACCTGCCCGAATCTGCCCGAATCTGCACGAATCTCCCCATATCTGCCCATATCTGCCCGAAACTGCCCGACTTGCCCGAAAATGCCCGAATCTGCCCGACCTGCCCGAATCTGTCCGAATCTGCCCGAATCTGCACGAACCTGCCCGAATCTGCCCGAATCTGCCCGACCTGCCCGAATCTGCCCGAATCTGCACGAACCTGCCCATATCTGCCCGAATCTGACGGAATCTGCCCGAATCTGCCCGAATCTGCCCGAATCTGCCCTATCTTCTTATATCTGCCCGAATCTGCCCGAATCTGCTCGACCTGCCCGAATCTGCCCGAATCTGCACGAATCTCCCCATATCTGCCCATATCTGCCCGAAACTGCCCGACCTGCCCGAATCTGTCCGAATCTGCCCGAATCTGCACGAACCTGCCCATATCTGCCCATATCTGCCCGAATCTGCCCGAATCTGCCCGACCTGCCCGAATCTGCCCGAATCTGCACGAACCTGCCCATATCTGCCCGAATCTGACGGAATCTGCCCGAATCTGCCGAATCTGCCCGAATCTGCCCCTATCTTCTTATATCTGCCCGAATCT